>NC_041385.1:395610209-395637323 GCF_002162155.2 Triticum dicoccoides | reverse complement strand
AATTAAAGCAATGAAAACCAAGAAAAAAAAAAGAGAAAACATAGAAAACCGATGAAAACTAAGAAAGAAAGAAAACCGAAGATAAATAGGAAACGAAAAATAAAATGACAACGAAGAAAGAACAAAAGAAAAGAAAAAACCAGTTAAAACCAGGAATAAAACAAAAAGAAAATAAAAAACTTTGAAGAAACAAAATAACCAAAGAAAAAGCAAATAGAAATGAAAAAGAAAACAAACAGGCAAAGAAAACCAATGAAAAAACAAAAAGAAACCAAAAGAAGGAACAAAAAACGGAAAACCAAAAAGAAAGACACTATGCAAAATAGTGAAAAACAATGCTACCATAGTGAGTCCGCACAGTACCTATGGCGTCCCAGCTGGGGCCGTCAATCATGGGCGCTGTCTGTCATCTTCGTCTCTGGCGTTTCTCAAAAAATAAAATAAAAAAATTCTTGGTCTCCGGCGAGCAAATCGGCGACCAAGAAGGGCAGGATGGGCTACCTATGGTGGGTGCGGCTCTCGTCGTTTGCGGCCGGTGCGTCGACGGCTTCAGCGGTGGGGTTCTTGCTCCTTTACAAAGACCACCTCCTGGCCCGTGCCGCCAACGCCCGACAGGTGAGCCCCCGCACCCGCATCGCCGTTTAGCCGGCTCCTTTTGTGATTATATCGACTGATCTAGTTCATCAACATAATTTGTTTTGCGCAAATCGGTAAATCATCCGATTTGATGTAGCCATTTCTTTACGGCTAGATATAGATAAATTTGCCGGCTCCCTATAATCTCCGATGTATCGTGATCTTGTCTGGATGCGATGTTGCTGGTTAATCAAATTATCTTGTGTTAAATTCTTTCGCTTCATTGTATCAGAACTCCATTTCCTAATTGAAATCACTGAACGAATAACGGTCTCATGGAGGTTGATGCAAATCGAGGATGATTTGTTATAGCCCGCGGAAAATCACTCTTAATAAAACTACTGTTATGGAAAGGATGGTGTAGTGTAACTCCATTCTTGCTTGTGATTTACCTGGGTGCTTTTATATACGTCATCTGAATTGACATCAGCTTGAGATAACCAAAATTGATTTATGTTCTTTGTATTTTCATGCAGTTTGCCACTTCTCAGCTAGGAATTTTGATGTACTGATGACTTTGCATATACTCCCTGTTCACAAATATAAGATGTTCTAACTTTTTTTCTGAATCGGATGTATACAGACATGTTTTAGTGTGTTTGTTCACTCATTTCAATCCGTATGTAGTCCATATTGAAATATCCAAAACATCTTGTGAACGGAGGGAGTATTTGTCACGTATTTGTAAGGTAATCCCAAAAGATAAGAAGAGTCAGTTTTAGACTTCAGTTTCTCCATGTCATCTGGTAGACTAGTATCAAGAATAAAATAACTCGCACAATAGGGTGTGTCTGATGCTGATTGTATACAAAGAGTTTGCATTAAATGTGATGGCGTGAAAAGAAAATAAGGCCGACTCTTAAGATTTTATTGACTAAGAGCATCTCCAACAACAACAACAACAACAACAAAGCCTTTAGTCCCAAACAAGTTGGGGTAGGCTTAAGAGCATCTCCAACAGATGCCCAAAAATTTGGTACCCTAAAATGGTTTTAGGTGACGAATTAGAAGGTTTTTGGGCACCATAAAAGGTTTTGCTTTTCCAGCAGCCCTAAAACTGGTGCCCTAAAATTTGAGAGCCACATGGAACATGACAATCCGACGGCGTGGATGCCTGAAGGCAGATCCGATGGCGGGGTACCATGGGGACGGCGGTGGTAGCTCGGGGACAGCGGCGCGGTGCTTGGGGATGGCGGCGTGGTGCTTGGGGACGATGACGGGAGCTTGGGGTGGGCAGCGGGGTCAGATCCGATGGTGTGGAGCGCAGTGGGATGGCCGAAATTGGGCGGAACAGGGCGACGGTGGCGGTCGTGGGGGTCGCGGTGGCGGTGGAGGCGGTTGGCATGGAGATGGGGGTGAGGCGGCGCGGCAAGGGTGAATGTTCGCTTTGGGTGGTTGGGTTCTCGCCACATCGTTTCTTTTTTGCTTGTAGGGCAGCAGCTTATACTTGCATCACTTGTAGCAAAATTTTGGGCATGATGTAATTTTTTGGGGGGCATCATATAGTAGGGCATCTGTTGGAGGCGTTTTTTGGCTCCAAATGCCCCAAACGGCAGTTTTATGGGCATGGTTACTATTTTAGGGCATATGTTGTAGATGCTCTAAGAGTGGTTCTATTCTCTCTCATCCAAACCAGCAATTGTCCATGTGGCAGGATGAAGATACAGCTGATGTCATAACCTATTTGTCGTGTCTAATTTGTTAAAAAAATACAAATGATAGTGAGTGGGTGTAAAATATTTATCACCCATTCATCGTGTGGGAGATAGCATGCCAGTCTCGGTATGGTTTGCAGGTTTAGTGGTGATTGTGGTACTTGATATCATGTATTAGACTATTGAACTAGCTGCTAAGGGTAATGAGGCTTTATTCACAACTTCACATCCATTATACCCTGATGCATTTTTGTTAGTTTGCTAACTTATTGTATGTGGTGCAATGAACTACCAACAAGCTCTTCTCAAAGAGGTTCAATAGAAAGAGGCTCCTGTGGTTTGAGTAATTGCAGCCGAACCTGGATATATTGTTCGCACTTACTTTTCCAACCGGGATTGACATTCAAATAAGTAAATTGATCATGTCATTCATGATTTGTAAACTTTCTTCTCTTATGGGGTAATTTTGATCCTTGTGATGTTTCTGCTTTATTTGCGAATTTACATGTTGCAACTATGTGATGAATTAGCTATTATACCTATCTTGTGGTTTGTGATAATGGAAAATTGAGCATTATGATATAGTACCCTGCCCATGAGATAGGACATCTTAAAATTTATGAAGTTGAAAGGCAACACACCTTGCTACCTTGGCATGCATCTGAATATTTGCTAAGTTTTGATGTGCTTACTTCTAGGTGGAGGATGTCAAGAGAATTTCTAAAAAGCACTATGAAGCACTGAATCATCGGATCTCAGCACTGGAAAACAAAAAAGAATCAGGAACTAATAAAGAGGCATCAGATTAATTATGCATGTTTGTTGTGTACAATGGTTAAACAACTGCCAATGTAATTTGTTGTTGCTGCATAAGTATTACTGCATCATTTAAGCTGTACCATATTGTTGTTCAAATTGCTATGAATCCTCATTGTCATCTTCATGGCTTTGTGAGATAAGACAGAGACCAATAAGAAACAATTTTGTCGTTAATGAATCAGCCTATCTCACTGTTATGTGTGGGATCTGTTAGAGTATGTAATGGGCCTAATGGCCTGCGCTGGCGGTATAGTCCGCTAGACTTAGGGTTAATTAGTGATAAAGGTCGCTTACCTCTCAAAAAATAATAATGATAAAGGTTGCTTGCTTAGGGTTCAAGTAAGAATTTCTTGGGACTCAAGTAAAACCTCTCTATATAAAGAGAGGAGATGTATCAATCTAATCAAGCAAGAATTAAGAAGAAAAATCCTTCCCTCTTGCCTGGTCGTGGGCAAAAAGGCCCCCGTCCGGCCCTCTCGCGCCCTCCTTCTATCAGCATCATAACAATTTGGTATCAGCTAGCTTCGGTTCGATCATGTCTTCACCACCGCCCAAACCGTCTCTTCCGCTGCCAGTCACCTCATCGCCTCCGGCGACCACCACGACCGTCGCCCGCTCCTCCCCGCATCGGGATCCTCTGTCATGCCCGCCCCCGCCGTCCTCACTCCGGAGGAGGTGTGCGGGGCGCTGCGGGACCTAACCCAGGCGGTCCAGGAGATCCGCCTGTTCTTGGCTGGATCGTACGGGCCGCACCCGGCTGCGCCGCCCATCGCCACCACTGCGCTGCCGTGGCTGCCGCCGCACCGGTTGACCTCCGCCGCGCTCGCTGGGCTGTTGCGACAGCCGTTGCAGCTGCCATCCACTGCCATCATCGCCCCGCCCTGGTTGGAGTGGCAGCCGCCACTCCTAGCGGCCTCCGCCGCGCCCGGCGCTCCGCTGCAGCAGCCACCGCTAGTCAACTCCGGCTCCGCATCGACTGCGCCGGCGGGAGTCCCGATCCACCAGATCAAGTTCCTGTCGTCGCCATCACCGCTTCCCCAGGGCATCCCCATATAGCAGATCAAGCTCCCGCCATCGCCGTCATCGCTTCCAGCTTGGATCACTACCCGCCACATGTCAGCGGCGGTGAGGCTGCAGGCTGCTGCGCGCGGCCCCCTCACGCGTCGGCGTGTGCGGGAGATCCATGGTCTACAGCTGCCGCTCCTCCCAGCTGCGCATCGCTGCGCAAAGGACCTCGCTCTCGTCGGCTACATCGGGGATATTGGACATGTTGTTTTCCCCGCGGGCAGCGACCTCAAAGTCTGCGACATCAGCGATTGGGGGACGCACCCCTCCTCATCATTCTCCATCGCAAGCCCTCCACTCTTCTCTGTGCGATGCAGACCAACAGCCGTCCGGCGGGGAGAAGGCAGGGTGTCACCGACAAGAGCGCACCCCGTAGCACCACTGCATTCCGCTGGCCGCCGCGATGGCACCTCTGCTGGTCGCTCTTGCGACCACTTCCAGGTGGCCATACACATGCACTCTTTTTGTCCGGATGGTGTCCATGGGATCTAGGTGGCCGTACACGTGCATGCCCGACGTGCGGATGGTGTCCACTTTTTGTTAAAGGGTCCAAAATAAAGCATCCCAGTCAATTTCAGGTTGAGAGTAATAAAACAAGCCGAGATGTAAAAGGCTTGTTTTTAGGTGTTAGGTTTGTGTTGCGTCGAATCATGGTTATAAGTTGGTTAGGCTGCAGCTCGAGGACAAGCTGCAATGTCCATGTGGGGTGTAGTGTTAGAGTACGTAATGGGCCTAATGGCCTGGGCTAGCGGTATAGCCCGTTATTCTTAGGGTTAATTAGTGATAAGGGTCGCTTGCTTAGAGGTCAAGTAAGACTTGGTTGGGAGTCAAGTAAACCTCTCTATATAAATAGAGGAGATGTATCAATCTAATCAAGTAAGAATTAAGAAGGAAATCCCTTCCTTGTGGCCCGGCCGTGGGCAAAAAGGCCCCCGGCCGGCCCTCTTGCGCCCTCCTTCTAGCAGCCCCATGACAGATCTGTCTTCCATCAATATGTTCGCAATTGATATAGCAACTTTATACACACGATTACTAGTCTGTGTGTTGAGTATTTTATCAGCTTTCCTATGGGTTTTATTCAATATATTACCTTTGCATTTTGTAATATTAAAAAAATCTCAACCTGATATATGAACTTCTTGTGCAAATGTTTATTTGATCTGACAGGTGAGATTGTATGTTTAAACTATTAGTTCCAGATCGTATGAAGGAAATCATGTCTTGTTGTTTGTTACCAATTACTCCCTTCGTCCCATAATTGCCTTGTTTGGATCCATGGGTTAGAGTTAGTTTAGATTAGTTTAGACTTAACTAACCCAAAAATATCCAAACAGGAGGGTTAGTTTGGGTTAGATGCATCTAACCCACCTCAAAAAACTAACCCGCCCAAGATGTGATTATTTGTGTTAGTTCTTTTGGGACCACTAAAATACATATTTTTCTCTCGCTCTCCCCGTAGCAGATCCCTCCCCACTTCCTCGAAGCTTCTCGTCCTCTCCCTCCCTCTCTATCGCACCACCCGTGAAGGCGCCTCGCTGTATCCGCACTCCATCTAACCCTGCCATCCGAACACCTCTTTGGTTAGAGTTAGTTCAGGGTTAGAATCTAACTCTAACCTCTAGCTGAGTTAGAGTATCCAAACAGGGCCAATATAATATTGTTTTTCAAGCTATGTCAGGCTTGAAAATTATATTATTTTGTGGGGCGAAGGGAGTATTATTTATTAAATACTGTCATGTTGTCCAGTTTTTTAGTAGTGGCTTAGTGAATTTGGTTTTGTGAGGGCACTGCATGATGGCGAGGGTCAGCCAAGAACATGTCGTCATTGGCAGACCATTTTGGAGGATGACAGTGGTTTCCTAGCATTCTTGGGAGTCTTACAACATCTTCTAGGCCTGGTGTTTTTGTTAGCATAGTGGACTACGCAGGTAAAAATTTCTCAGCCTGTGCAATGTCATACATTTCCATTTATAGGTGTGGTTGAATAAGTCTCCCTCTTCGACTTGAGGTTGAAGAGGGAGACTTTGATAGCGTCTCTTGGCCTTTCCTTCCGGAGACGATAAGACACCTCGGCTTCACGCGCCGTTGGGAGGGACTGGATCTCGATCCTTCTCTCTACCGCCTCCACTAGGGTCTTGATCAACGGGCAACCAGGACCGCCCATCGACCACGCTTGCGGACTGCGGCAGGGGTATCCTGTCTCACCTATGCTATTCACTATCGTCATCGATGTCCTCAACTCCATGCTTCTTCATGCGGTTGATCTCGGGCTCCTCCAACGCCTCACGCCTAGGCATGCCAGTTCTAGCATCTCGCTCTATGCGGATGACGTCGTCATCTTCTGCCACCCCGATCGCCACGACATGACGGCTATCAGGGATATCATGCACGTTTTCGACATCGCGTCCGGCCTGCGGACTAACTTCGCCAAATGCTCCGCCACTCCGATCCGTTGAAACGATGAGCATGCGGCCCTTATCGCCGATGAAATGCACTGCCCCGTGACGCAGTTCCCGAAGGAAATATGCCCTAGAGGCAATAATAAAGTTATTATTTATTTCCTTATTTCATGATAAATGTTTATTATTCATGCTAGAATTGTATTAACCGGAAACATAATACATGTGTGAATACATAGACAAACATAGTGTCACTAGTATGCCTCTACTTGACTAGCTCGTGAATCAAAGATGGTTAAGTTTCCTAGCCATAGACATGAGTTGTCATTTGATTAACGGGATCACATCATTAGGAGAATGATGTGATTGACATGACCCATTCTGTTAGCCTAGCACTTGATCGTTTAGTATGTTGCTATTGCTTTCTTCATGACTTATACATGTTCCTGTAACTATGAGATTATGCAACTCCCGTTTGCCGGAGGAACACTTTGGGTGCTACCAAACGTCACAACGTAATTGGGTGATTATAAAGGAGTACTACAGGTGTCTCCTAAGGTACATGTTAGGTTGGCGTATTTCGAGATTAGGTTTTGTCACTCCGATTGTCGGAGAGGTATCTCTGGGTCCTCTCGGTAATGCACATCACTATAAGCCTTGCAAGCAATGTAGCTAATGAGTTAGTTACGGAATGATGCATTACGTAACGAGTAAAGAGACTTGCCAGTAACGAGATTGAACTAGGTATTGGATACCGACGATCGAATCTCGGGCAAGTAACATACCAATGACAAAGGGAACAAAGTATGTTGTTATGCAGTTTGACCGATAAAGATCTTCGTAGAATATGTAGGAGCCAATATGGGCATCCAGGTTCCGCTATTGGTTATTGACCAAGAATAGTTCTAGGTCATGTCTACATAGTTCTCGAACCCATAGGGTCCGCACGCTTAAGGTTTCGATGACAGTTATATTATGAGTTTATGAGTTTTGATGTACCGAAGGAGTTCAGAGTCCCGGATGAGATCGGGGACATGACGAGGAGTCTCGAAATGGTCGAGACGTAAAGATCGATATATTGGACGACTATATTCGGAGTTCGGAAAGGTTTCGAGTTATTCGGGTATTTATCGGAGTACCGGAGAGTTACGGGAATTCGCCGGGGAGAAGTTTTGGGCCTTATTGGGCCATACGGGAAAGAGAGAGGGGCTGCCTAGGGCAGGCCGCGCGCCCCCCAAAGCCTAGTCCCAATTGGACTAGGGGGAGGGGCCGCACCCCCTCCTTCCTTCCCTTCTCTCTTCCTACTCCCAGTGGGAGTAGGACTCCCCTAGGGCGCGCCATAGAGAGGGCCGGCCCTCCCCCTCCTCCACTCCTTTATATACGAGGGCAGGGGGCACCCCATAGACACACAAGTTGATCTACAGATCATTCCTTAGCCGTGTGCGGTGCCCTCCTCCACCATATTCCACCTCGATCATATCGTCGCGGAGTTTAGGCGAAGCCCTGCGCCGGTAGAGCATCATCATCGTCACCACGCCGTCGTGCTGACGGAACTCATCCCCGACACTTTGCTGGATCGGAGTCCGGGGATCGTCATCGAGCTGAACGTGTGCTGAACTCGGAGGTGCCGTACGTTCGGTACTTGGATCGGTCGGATCGTGAAAACGTACGACTACATCAACCGCATTGTCATAACGCTTCCGCTTACGGTCTACGAGGGTACATGGACAACACTCTCCCCTCTCATTGCTATGCCATTACCATGATCTTGCGTGTACGTAGGATTTTTTTTTGAAATTACTACGTTCCCCAACAGTGGTATCCGAGCCTAGGTTTTATGCGTTGATGTTATATGCACGAGTAGAACACAAGTGAGTTGTGGGCGATACAAGTCATAGTGCTTACCAGCATGTCATACTTTGGTTCAACGGTATTGTTGGATGAAGCGGCCCGGACCGACATTACGCATACGCTTACGCGAGACTGGTTTTACTGCCGTGCTATGCACACAGGTGACTAGCGGGTGTCTGTTTCTCCAACTTTAGTTGAACCGAGTGTGGCTACGCCCGGTCCTTGCGAAGGTTAAAACAACACCAACTTGACGAACTATCATTGTGGTTTTGATGCGTAGGTAAGAACAGTTCTTGCTCAGCCCGTAGCAGCCACGTAAAATTTGCAACAACAAAGTAGGGGACGTCTAACTTGTTTTTGCAGGGCATGTTGTGATGTGATATGGTCAAGACGTGATGAGATATAAGTTGTTGTATGAGATGATCATGTTTTGTTGAAGTTATCGGCAACTGGCAGAAGCCCTATGGTTGTCTCTTTGTTGCATAAGATGCAAGTACCAAATAATTGCTTTACTTTATCGCTATGCGATAGCAATAGTTGCAAGAGCAATAGTTGGCGAGACGACCATGTGACGACACATTGATATAGATCAAGATGATGAAGATCATGGTGTCGTGCCGGTAACGATAGAGATCATGACAGTATTTTGGAGATGGAGATCAAAGGCGCAAGATGATCATGGCCATATCATGTCATATATTTTGATTGCATATGATGTTTATCTATTATACATCTTATTCTGTTTTGTTTGACGGTAGCATTTTAAGATGATCTCTCACTAATTATCAAGAAGTGTTCTCCCTGAGTATGCACCGTTGCGAAAGTTCTTCGTGCTGAGACACCACGCGATGATCGGGTGTGATAGGCTCTACGTTCAAATACAACGGGTGCAAAACAGTTGCACACGCGAAATACTCAGGTTAAACTTGACGAGCCTAGCATATACAGATATGGCCTCGGAACACGGAGACCGAAAGGTCGAGCGTGAATCATATAGTAGATATGATCAACATAGTGATGTTCACCATTGAAAACTACTCCATCTCACGTGATGATCGATCATGGTGTAGTTGATATGGATCACGTAATCACTTAGAGGATTAGAGGGATGTCTATCTAAGTGGGAGTTCTTAAGTAATATGATTAATTGAACTTTAATTTATCATGAACTTAGTCCTGGTAGTATTTTGCAAATTATGTTGTAGATCAATAGCTTGCGTTGTTGCTTTCATATGTTTATTTTGATATGTTCCTAGAGAAAATTGTGTTGAAAGATGTTAGTAGCAATGATGCAGATTGGATCCGTGATCTGAGGTTTATCCTCATTGCTGCACAGAAGAATTATGTCCTTAATGCACCGCTAGGTGACAGACCTATTGCAGGAGCAGATGCAGACGTTATGAACGTTTGGCTAGCTCAATATGATTACTACTTGATAGTTTTGTCCACCATGCTTTATGGCTTAGAATCGGGACTTCAAAAACGTTTTGAACGTCATGGACCATATGAGATGTTCCAGGAGTTGAAGTTAATATTCCAAGCAAATACCCGAGTTGAGAGATATGAAGTCTCCAACAAGTTCTATAGCTAAAAGATGGAGGAGAATCGCTCAACTAGTGAGCATGTGCTCAGATTGTCTGGGTACTACAATCGCTTGAATCAAGTGGGAGTTAATCTTCCAGATAAGATAGTGATTGACAGAATTCTCTAGTCACCACCACCAAGTTAGTAGAACTTCATGATGAACTATAATGCAAGGGATGACGAAAACGATTCCCGAGCTCTTCGTGATGCTGAAATCGACGAAGGTAGAAATCAAGAAAGAGCATCAAGTGTTGATGATTGACAAGACCACTAGTTTCAAGAAAAGGGCAAAGGGGAAGAAAGGGAACTTCAAGCAGAATGGCAAGCAAGTTGTCACTCCCGCGAAGAAGCCCAAAGCTGGACCAAAGCCTGAAACTTAGTGATTATACTGCAAAGGAAATGGTCACTAGAAGCGGAAATGCCTTGAATATTTGGTGGATAAGAAGGATGGCAAAGTGAACAAGGGTATATTTGATATACATGTTATTGATGTGTACCTTACTAGTATTTATAGTAACCCCTGAGTATTTGATACTTGTTCGGTTGCTAAGATTAGTAACTCGAAACAGGAGTTACAGAATAAACAGAAACTAGTTGAGGGTGAAGTGACGATGTGTCTTGGAAGTGGTTCCAAGATTGATATGATCATCATTGCACACTCCCTATACTTTCGGGATTAGTGTTGAACCTAAATAAATGTTATTTGGTGTTTGCGTTGAGCATGAATATGATTTGATCATGTTTATTGCAATACGGTTATTCATTTAAAATCAGAGAATAATTGTTGTTCTGTTTAAATGAATAAAACCTTTGATGGTCATACATCCAATGAAAATAGTTTGTTGGATCTCGATCGTAGTGATACATATTCATAATATTGATGCCAAAAGATGCAAAGTTGATAATGATAGTGCAATTTATTTGTGGCACTGCCGTTTGGGTCATATCGGTGTAAAGCGCATGAAGAAACTCCATAAAGATGGATTTTCGGAATCACTTGGTTATGAATCATTTGATGCTTGCGAACCGTGCCTTTTGGGCAAGATGACTAAAAACTCCATTCTCCGGAACAATGGAACAAGCTACTGACTTATTGAAAATAATACATACCGATGTATGCGATCCAATGAGTGTTGATGCTCGTGGCAAGTATCGTTATTTTCTGACCATCACAAAATGATTTGAGCAGATATGGGTATATCTACTTGATGAAACATGAGTCTGAAATAATTGAAAGGTTCAAAGAATTTTAGAGTGAAGTGGAAAAATCATCGTAACAAGAAAATAAAGTTTCTATGATCTGATCGCGGAGACGAATATTTGAGTTACGAGTTTGGTCTTCAATTAAAACAATGTGGAATAGTTTCACAGCTCACGCCACCTGGAACACCACAACGTTATGGTGTGTCTGAACGTCGTAACCGCACTTTATTGGATATGGTGCGATCTATGATGTCTCTTATCGGTTTTACCACTATCGTTTTGGGGTTGTGCATTAGAGACAACTGCATTCACGTTTAAAAGGGCACCATCTAAATCCATTAAGACGGCACCGTATGAAATATGGTTTAGCAGTAAACCTAAGCTGTCGTTTCTTAAAGTTTGGAGTTGCGATGCTTATATGAAAAAAAGTTTCAACCTGATAAGCTCAAACCCAAATCGGAGAAGTGCGTCTTCATAGAATACCCAAAGTTAACTATTGGGTACACCTTCTATCACAGATCCGAAGGCAAGTTATTCATTGCTAAGAATGGATCCTTTCTAGAGAAGGAGTTTCTCTCGAAAGAAGTGAGTGGGAGGAAAGCAGAACTTGATAAGGTAAATGTACCTTCTCCCAAATTGGAAAATAGTTCATCACTGAAATCAGTTCCAGTGATTCCTACACCAATTAGTGAGGAAGCTAATGATGATGATCATGAAACTTCAGATCAAGTTACTACAAAACCTCGTAGGTCTTCCAGAGTACGATCCGCACCAGAATGGTACACTAATCCTGTTCTGAAAGTCATGTTACTAGACCATGATGAACCTACGAACTATGAGGAAGCGATGATGAGCCCAGATTCCACGAAATGGCTTGAGGCCATAAAATCTGAGATGAGATCCATCTATGAGAACAAAGTATGGACTTTGATTGACTTGCTCGATGATCAGCAAGCCATGTTAAATAAATGGATCTTCAAAAGGAAGACGGACGTTGATAGTAGTGTTACTATCTACAAAAAGCTCGACTTGTCGCAAAAAGGTTTTTGACAAGTTCAAGGTATTGACTACAATGAGATTTTCTCAACTGTAGCGATGCTTAAGTCTATCCTAATCATGTTAGCAATTGCCACAATTTATGAAATCTGGCAAATGGATGTCAAAACTGCATTCCTTAAATGGTTTTCTTAAAGAAGAGTTGTATATGATGCAACCATAAGGTTTTGTCAATCTTAAAGGTGCTAATAAAATGTGCAAGCTCCAGCGATCCATCTATGGACTGGTGCAAGCATCTCAGAGTTGGAATATACGTTTTGATAAGTTGATCAAAGCATATAGTTTTGTACAGACTTACAGTGAAGCCTGTATTTACAAGAAAGTGAGTGGGAGCACTACAACATTTCTGATAAGTATATGTGAATGACATATTGTTGATCAGAAATAATGTAGAATTATTCTGCAAAGCATAAAGGAGTGTTTGAAAGCAGTTCTTTAAAAGAAAGACCTCAGTAAAGCTACTTACATATTGAGCATCAAGATCTATTGAGATAGATCAAGACGCTTGATAAGATTTTCAATGATCACATACCTTGACAAGTTTTTGAAGTAGTTCAAAATGGAACAGTCAAAGAAAGAGTTCTTGCCTGTGTTGCAAAGGTGTGAAATTGAGTAAGACTCAAATCCCGACCACGGCAGAAAATAGAAAAGAGAATGAAAGTCATTCCCTATGCCTCAGTCATAGGTTCTATAAAGTATGCTATGCTATGTACCAGACCTATTGTATGCCTTGCTCTTTATTTGGCAAGGGAGTACAATAGCGATCTAGGAGTAGATCACTGGACATTGATCAAGAATATCCTTAGTGAGGACTAAGGAAATATTTCTCGATTATGGAGGTGATAAAAGAGCCCGTCGTAAAGAGTTACATCGGCGCAAGCTTTCACACCGATCCAGATGACTCTAAGTCTCAATCTGGATACATACTGAAAGTGGGAGCAATTAGCTAGAGTAGCTCCATGCAGAGCATTGTAGACATAGAATATTTGCAAAATACATGCGGCTCTGAATGTGACAGAACTGTTGACTAAGCTTCCCTCACGAGCAAAACATGATCATACCTTTGTACTCTTTGGGTGTTAATCACATAGCAATGTGAACTAGATTATTGACTCTAGTAAACCCTTTGGGTGTTGGTCACATAAACATGTGAACTATGGGTGTTAATCATATACAGATATGAATATTGGTATTAAATCACATGGCGATGTGAACTAGATTATTGACTCTAGTGCAAGTGGGAGACTGAAGGAAATATGTCCTACAGGCAATAATAAAGTTATTATTTATTTCCTTATTTCATGATAAATGTTTATTATTCATGCTAGAATTGTATTAACTGGAAACATAATACATGTGTGAATACATAGACAAACATAGTGTCACTAGTATGCCTCTACTTGACTAGCTCGTGAATCAAAGATGGTTAAGTTTACTAGCCATAGACATGAGTTGTCATTTGATTAACAGGATCACATCATTAGGAAAATGATGTGATTGACATGACCCATTCCGTTAGCCTAGCACTTGATCGTTTAGTATGTTGCTATTGCTTTCTTCATGACTTATACATGTTCCTGTAACTATGAGATTATGCAACTCCCGTTTGCCGAAGGAACACTTTGGGTGCTACCAAACATCACAACGTAACTGGGTGATTATAAAGGAGTACTACAGGTGTCTCCAAAGATACATGTTGGGTTGGCGTATTTCGAGATTAGGTTTTGTCACTCCGATTGTCGGAGAGGTATCTCTGGGCCCTCTCGGTAATGCACATCACTATAAGCCTTGCAAGCAATGTAGCTAATGAGTTAGTTACGGAATGATGCATTACGTAACGAGTAAAGAGACTTGCCGGTAACGAGATTGAACTAGGTATTGGATACCGACGATCGAATCTCGGGCAAGTAACATACCGATGACAAAGGGAACAAAGTATGTTGTTATGCGGTTTGACCGATAAAAATCTTCGTAGAATATGTAGGAGCCAATATAGGCATCCAGGTTCCGCTATTGGTTATTGACCAAGAATAGTTCTAGGTCATGTCTACATAGTTCTCGAACCCGTAGGGTCCGCACGCTTAAGGTTTCGATGACAGTTATATTATGAGTTTATGAGTTTTGATGTACCGAAGGAGTTCAGAGTCCCGGATGAGATCGGGGACATGACGAGGAGTCTCGAAATGGTCGAGACGTAAAGATTGATATATTGGACGACTATATTCGGAGTTCGGAAAGGTTCCGAGTGATTCGGGTATTTATCGGAGTACCGGAGTGTACGGGAATTCGCCGGGGAGAAGTTTTGGGCCTTATTGGGCCATACGGGAAAGAGAGAGGGGCTGCCTAGGGCAGGCCGCGCCCCCCCCCCCCCCAAAGCCTAGTCCGAATTGGACTAGGGGGAGGGGCCGCACCCCCTCCTTCCTTCCCTTCTCTCTTCCCTTTCCTTCTCTCCTACTCCTACTACATGGAAGGGCTCCTAGTTCTACTAGGAAAGGGGGAATCCTACTCCCGGTGGGAGTAGGACTCCCCTAGGGCGCGCCATAGAGAGGGCCGGCCCTCCCCCTCCTCCACTCCTTTATATACAAGGGCAGGGGGCACCCCATAGACACACAAGTTGATCTACGGATCGTTCCTTAGCCGTGTGTGGTGCCCCCCTCCACCATATTCCACCTCGGTCATATCGTCGCGGAGTTTAGGCGAAGCCCTGCGCCGGTAGAACATCATCATCGTCACCATGCCGTCGTGCTGACGGAACTCATCCCCGACACTTTGCTGGATCGGAGTCCGGGGATCGTCATCAAGCTGAACGTGTGCTGAACTCGGAGGTGCCGTACGTTCGGTACTTGGATCAGTCGGATCGTGAAGACGTACGACTACATCAACCGCATTGTCATAACACTTCCGCTTACGGTCTACGAGGGTACGTGGACAACACTCCCCTCTCGTTGCTATGCCATCACCATGATCTTGCGTGTACGTAGGAATTTTTTTGAAATTACTACGTTCCCCAACAGTTCCCTGTGTAGTACCTGGGCCTGCCTCTTTCCATCCGCAAGCCGACTTCATCCAGCCTGCTACCCATCGTGACAAGCTCGAGCGAAAACTCTCTACATGGCGCGCCTCTATGCTCTCTCATGGCGACCGGCTGGCTCTCGTTCGTCACGTCCTATGTGCCATCCCTACTCACTTCCTCACGGCCATCGCCTTCAACCAGACCATTCTCAAAAAGGTCAATCACATCATCCGTGGTTTTCTCTGGGCTGGATGCAAGGAGGCCAATGGAGGACAATGTATGGTCAACTGGTAGCGAGTTTGTCGGCCCCTCCATCTCGGTGGGCCTGGCATCCGCGACCTTTAGCGTGCGGGCATCGCCCTCCGTACTCGCTGGCTCTAGCTTCAGTGCATCGATCCCTCGCGCCCCTTGAGCCACTTGCATATCCCGCATGATGCCAATGTCAGCGCCATCTTTCATGCCTCTACCACCTGGAGCGTTGGCAGCGGCAACAAGTGCAAGTTCTGGACCGACCACTGGATTGACGGTCGATCAGTGGCCGAGATCGCTCCTCAACTCTTCCAGTTGATCCCGAAGAGAAGGCAAAAGATTCGCATGGTCCGGGATGGTCTCTCCCAGCGCTCTTGGGTGCCAGACATCCACGGTGCTCTCGGCCCGGAAGCCATGGTGCAATACGTGCAGCTATGGCGGCGACTCAGCACTTTCAGCTTACTGACTCTCCGGACACCATCCGATGGCGTTGGACATCTTCGGGCACCTACTCTGCCAGCTCTTGCTACCATGCCCTCTTCCTTGGTGCCTACGAGGAACCGCACTGGAAGCTCACGTGGAAATCTTGGGCACCGCTTCGCGTCAAGTTCTTCATCTGGCTCGCTCTTCAAGATAGGTGTTGGACGGCCGAGCGTCTCGCGAGACACGGCCTGCCCCATGAGCTTGCTTGTGCCCTCTGTGACCAGGAGGATGAAACGATGCAACACCTGCTGACTGGCTGCTCCTTCTCCTGCCAGGTGTGGTATGATATACTTGCTTGGGCTCGTTCTCCTACAGATCTGCCAACCGGAGACACCGACTTCCTTGCTTGGTGGGCTTCTTCTTGCGCTCTCGCGCCCGCTGCCACATGTAAAGGCCTATCCTCCCCCATCATCCTCACCGCTTGGTGGATCTGGAAGCACCGGAACAACTGCACCTTTGACGGGGACCGACCCTCTGTCTCCCACCTGTGCTCCACCATCAAGGACGAAGCGCGCCTCTGGGCCCAGGCCGGCGCCGCCGCGATTACCAACATCATCCCAAAGCGCTAGGTTAGGATATTCTTGGGGATGAGCAACCCCGTCTGTTTGCTCGACGTCCACTTCCATGCATTTCTCTTGTGTACATGGCATAGTGTGTCGTCCTAATCCCATGCTGTAAACACTCTCCTTCTATCAATGGAAAGATACGCATCCTTAGCTATTCTCGAAAAAAGTCTCCCTCTTCTTAGCATATCAACTCGGGATAGGGTATGAGTACTGACCAATTCATGCTTCCACGTTCTTCGCCATGTAAAGGCGTAATTTTCAACCATCTATTGATGGAGAATGAGAAATTAGTATTGCATACTCTAAGCCATTGGTAATAACACGAGCCATTGGTAATTATATTGCTGGTTGGATGTACTGGTGTCATCATATTAGGTTGAGCCGGCGAAAGGTAGTTAATGCGGCGGCAACCAGGAAGGGTGAAGATAGGGGCGGTGTGGAGGCAAACTAAGGTGTCCGATGGGGGTGAATGTGCTGACAACACGGATAGGGAAAGACAGGGCGAATATGGTGGCACTGACAAAGGGGGAGATGGTTGTTCATATAGTTGCGAATGGGTGGATGTGATAGTCGTAAGAGTGACAACCCCATTGATCGTGTTGCACGCGGAGGAAGAGGTTGAGCTAAGACTTCTCTCCCACACGAGTAGTTGCGGGTGAAGGCCACTCCATATCAAACCATGGACGATGACCGGCAGTGCGTTGCGCTGTAACCTGCACTCTAAACATGCACTAAACATGCACAATATTATTTTCTTGAAAAACGTTCATCTTTACACAGATGATCATCTTTAGTCGCGGAGTACATTCCAGGGTAGGATTAACACATGAATAGAAAAACTCTTGGCTGAAATGTCATGCCCATTGAAGTTATCCAAAACTTGAGTTTGTTCGATTGCATCACAGAAGAATAAAATGTGTTTTTCAAGAGGTTTGAATGAATGTTAGATTTTCATAAGGTTTGATTCCTGATGAAAAGTTTCTACGAGTTTCAATCCTACAAATTAAATGGCCAAGCCAAGAATATATCTAAAGATTATGACCGTCCAAAAATCCTATTAAATTAAAGAAGCCTTAGGTTAGGATAATGATCCGTTCAAGTTACGAACCGATAAGGTTACGAAGGAGGCGTACCGGAGGATATACGAGTAATAAAGAGGAAGGTCCGTGCAGAGTTGACTGTGACTGATCTGGCCCTGCTAAGACCAGTCAACTCGAGTAATTAGGCTGTTAAATCCCCCCATCATAGGTACGCATTCAACTCTCCACCCTAGGCAAAGGCTATGCTCCGCTTCTCACCTTTCCTTGTGTGGCGATTTCTGACTGACGCAGGAGTAGTACGTACGGAACGGGACGCCAACATGAGACAACCATACAGTGAATGAACATAGGATTGGTAGTAGGAGTAGGTTACTATTGGGTTTAATTTACTGTAGTACTCCAACAAGACAGGATCGTAGGAGTAGTCGAGCGGAGGTGATTTGCTTCGGAAGAGAGTTGAAGCGGAGTAACATCTCTCGGCGGTTAGCGCCAAAGTCTTGCGAGCTGGGAATTTTGCCCCAGACCCCCGCGTCGCCTCCTGGCGGCTCGGGGGAGAAAACCCTAGCCGCCGCAACTTTTCCCCCCTCCTCCTCCCGTCCCGCCACCGCCGGAGGACGCATCCCAGCGAGGCTCGGGACGGCCCAAGGAAGGTGGCGGCTGGGCAGCTCAGGGCGCGGGGCACGGGCGCGCGGCGTCAGACCGCAGCGAGGTGCACTCCAGATCTACGCGGCGGGGACATGGAGCTGCGGGCTGCGGTGCTGCGGCATGGACTCCGCGCGGCGGCCCGAGGGGCCTGGTGGTCGCGGCGCATTGCGCCGTTGTGGCCTAGGTGCCGGCGTCCGCCGGGCCACAGCGAGATGTGCTCCAGATCTACGCGGAGACGCGGCGGAGGCATGGAGCTGCAGGCGGTGGTGCGGGCGGCTGGGTGCACGTGCGCCGGCCTGCGTGGTGGGGCCGCCGGCGTTGCTGCTCCTGTTGATGGCGCGGCGCTGGCGGCAGGAGGTTCGGCAGTCGGCGTGGCACTCGGAGGTGGTTGGTCAGATGGGCTGGCCGGTCCTTGGCTTTGGTTGGTTGAGGCTGCCGGTGAAAACCATACTTCGGCTGCAGCCGGAGTCATCGACAGCGGCACCTTCAGGCGCCGTATCCTTGTTGGAGGCGTCGATGTGTAGTCCTCATCCTCCTTTCCACCATGCTCCAGGGGAAACCCTAGATCTGGTCCTCCGGATCGGACAATGTTGAAGCTTAGAGCTCATCCTTGAGGGCATTGTTTTGGAGTTGGATTTGGTCAGAGGGGCTCGTGGATCGTGGGTGGAGCGGATGCACGTCGGTCGTCAAGGTTGGGCAGCTTGAGCACCCTTCACATGCGAGGCGTCAGATGAGCCATGTTGGTCGGTTCTCGTGGGATCGGAGCGGCATATGTCCGTCTCCTTTGGGCATGTCGTTCCTCTTCGGTGTCGTCGAGGTTGATGGATAGGCTCATGGCAGACTTTGTCAGCCTTGCTGGCGTCTTGTATGTATTGTGGTGTTTTAGGCCTAGGATGCTAGATGTGGCTTGCCGTTGTTCAGGTTTTCGCCCGGTTTCCCTTTAATAAACCGAGCAGTTCGGGTCCTCGTACCGTCTTCTTCTCATCAATGAATATAACAGCTCTCCTGTTATCGTTCAAAAAAAAAAACATCTCTCGGCGGTTCCCAAAGTAAATCTCATGATTACATACTGTGCTTGTGGCCGGCCGGCCCCCACCTTCTTGGAACTACGCACGCCCCGAGCTGCACCTGCACTGCAGCGTGGTGGATTCAATGTAGAGAAGATCAAATCTTCTTTGGTGCAGAAAACATCAAAAGAGTGTTCCTCCTTCATTCCTTCCAATCCAACCCATCGCAGTTAATTAAGTGCTATTTTCTTCTCTGACGCAAATACTCATGCATGGTCAGATCAGATGTTTGCATTTGATCCTCCGTTCAGTTTGATCAGATCAGATGAGGACGCTTGGACTCTTGAGAGCCGAAAATGTAGTAATATCACACCAGATTCGTGCGGCTCGCCTCCGGTCGACACATCCGGCGCCTCCACGTCACCGGCTAAGAAGCACGGACACGGGGACGGAAAGACGGGGATACGGGATACGGCATTTTCCCAAAACAGCCATTCGGGGATACGGCGAGTATATATATAATAAAATAAAAATATGGCATGCAATATTAAGTTAAGACAGAAAATTAATAAGAAAGAAATCTTTTTTGCCAAGTGCTTGATTGATCCTCATCCCCCCATGCCATGTTGTCATTGCAAGCTGCATCCATCTTGCAAAACATATCAAACACAAACAGTAAAGAAGATTAGAGGAGAAGACATAATTGAAAGATTAGAGGACAAAACATACTTGAAGCAACATGGAGCAGCAGCGCAAGCATTCAACCCAGCAGCACAAGATAGCAAGCAACATCCAGGATCCAGCAGCTTAATGGTAGAAATATGACGAATCAAAGAGGAAGAGGTTGAGGAATAGGAGAGGCTGTTGGGTTACCTGCGAGTAAAGGCTGCTGGTGCTGGGGCTAGCGGTCGCCGAATCCAGGCGTCGCCGGCGGCGGCGTCGATCCAGGAGGCGGCGGCTCGTGCAGTACGACCTGGGAGGGAGCACCTCGTTCTCATGACAGAGAAGGTGCGGGAGACATATAGGGTTTCGTATTGGGTTGGACCGAGGCTGGTTTTGGGCTGGGCCGTGTCCCAAACGTGTCCCAGACGTGTCCCACCGTATCCCTGTAATTTTTTCCTTATTATTAATCGAAATTCGTGGGACACGGCTTAGTTCGCGTATCCCAGCGTATCCCGGCGTATCCCCGTATCCCGCCGTATCAGGACGGCAGTTCGGCTGATTCTGGCGTGTCCGTGCTTTTTAGGTCACCGGTGCATGGTCGTCGGTCGTCACGGTCGGAAATTCGAGCTAAACATGGCGGAGAACTTGACGTGATGTATCCCGACGCGACACGTGTACTGGGAGTTGACGCAGGCCTCGCCGCCCACGACGTGGGGTGTGTGTGTGTGTGAATGGAACGGACTCGCGGCGTCCTCCGCTCCCCGCCCCTGGCGGCGTTTGGTCGGAGACGTCACCCATGCCCGAAACGAACCAGCTATATTCGCTCCTTTTTTTGTTTTCTTTAATTAATACTAAGAGAACAGTTGGGCGGTGGTGCAACTGCGGAAGAATCTCTCGCATTCTGATGACCGTGTCTACGCCGTGTATGTATTGGCAAGAAAGAAACGAGTAGAGTAGAAAATTTCATGGAGAGCTCGATGCTTTCTCGCGGGACGCAACACCGCAGAAAGAAAGAAATTTATAGCACGGGGCACGTAGATCGCGTCGGCACAGTGCAATCTCCGGCGACAGTGATGTGTACAACTCGCCAGGCGCCAGCACCCCGCACGTAACTGCTGCCCTGGCTATCATCTACAGCGAACGCCTCGTAGTATCGTCAACACACTGCAGGGAGGTTCTCACAGTTCACCTGATGTCAGCAAGCTGAGGTGTGGGTCCATCATATCAGTGGACGGACAATGAGCCTGATGGAGAGGCAGGCATATTCCAGCCGAACACAAGCCCAGAAAAAACATGACACCCGGATATTCCAAGGTAAGCCCATAAAAACAGTTTTTTTCATGATAATACGTGTCTCATTTATATCATAAAAATCTTAAATATAACTCAAGTACATACCGACCTGACAAAACTGAAAAGACAGCAGAAATCTAGCTTTTGCACATAGGAACATCAGCCAAGAAGTAAAAATACAAACAAGACTGAAAAATCCGCTTAACTTGATACCAACGCACATCACCTGCCTCTGGCATCACCACATCAGCCACCAAAGGAGAAAATGACGGGTCACCTCCATACCCGAGCTCAACGCGGCTCCATCGCTGATATGCAGCTTTGCGGAGCTCCAAGGTGGCTCGCCAATAAAGTCGAAGCCATTGCCGTTGAATGAATCAGACCGGGGCAACACCTCGGACACGACATCGAACTCCAGATCTGGCACCCCCGCCCAACTAAGACGTTGGAGGAGGAAAACATTTCTGCCTGCCACGAACCACGAACCCAGATCCACCATCTACCAGATGCCGTCAATGCAGACCACAATCTGCATCCGCTCCTCGACTACCTCCCAAGCTCCGCGCCGGCGCTGGAGCAAACGCCGTCGCAACGGCGGAGCCCGAGGACACAGGTCCACCACGAGGATGCCGCCGCCGCCGCACCATCCTTGCTTGAACCGTCTGGTTTCCAAATTCATCCCAAAAGCGGATCGCCTCGTTGGGGAAGGATCGGAAGATTTATTAGTCAACGCAGCCATTGTCACCGCCGAAGCCATGCCGACGAACAACCCAAAACCCTAAGAAACTAATGCCTAGAACAATCCACACGTGTGGATCCGGCGACCCCTCACCACCGACGACCGAGGTCGTCAGCGGAGGGGAGCCGCCGGAGAACGGCAGCGGAGGAAGGCGCCCTGGCGGCAGGAGGCGAGATCACCACTCTTTCTTCTCCTGGAAGAAAGGCTCGTCACCTTGCAAGGCAAGCCCATAAAAACAGTTGGTACCCAGATGATGCATGATGCTTTGCGTCTAAGATGGTTATGGTACAAGTGAAAGAAGCCCCGTAAGTTATGAGTGGGATTTGGCAACCCTTGCACCGATGATGACCTCGAGTTTTCCTATGCCTTCATTAATATCATTGTGGGTGACGATGCCAAAACCCTGTTTTGGGACTCCTCTTGTCTACTTGGGCACACACCCAAGGATATTGCACCACTTATTTTTTATGCCTCGAGAAGAAAGAATTGAAAGATACGTGAGGCTCTAAAAGGGAACACATGGATTCTCAAAATCAACCATAACAAAATTGTCTCTGGTGATCACATTTGTTTCTTTTTCACTCTTTGAATGCTTATGCATGACTTTCATCTTGATGAATATGTGATATTGTTTGGAAGCACTCAAATGATGTGATCTACATGGCGGCCACCGCATATAAGGTTCAATTCCTTCGCTTGACCCTCTCCCCCATGGACCGCATGATTTTGATAGTTTGGGCTCCCGCAAAAGTTTAAATTACTTGCATGGCTGGCTTTACAAGATAGGATTTGGACCACCGACCGTTTGGAGAAACGCGGTTGGGCAAATTGTGGCATTTGCCTACTTTGCAAAAAGGAACAAAGAAACAGGTGCACACATATTCTTCAAGTGTGTATACACACTTCGACTTTAGAGATCAATCATTGAGAAACTTGGTCTTGCAGTCATGGGCACCTCCGACTGGCACCTAGACATATCCGTCAACGAGCAATGGGATAAGAGAACCGACAACCATAATCCCAATTGGCATTGCTATGGCCTCTCTTGTCATGCTTGTCTTTTGAACCATTTGGAATGAGAGAAATGCTCGGATGTTCCTCCACAAATGTGTGCCCCCACCTATCCTTCTTAACGTCATATTAGAGGAGGCCAAGCTTTGGGTTTCCCCAGGCACTAAGAAACTAGGGCATATCATTTTGCTTGAGTAATTTCCATGCCATGTTTGTTGGTGCTTTGTAAAACCATAACTCTATACTCTTCTTATTAATTGACGAGGCAAATCTTATGCCTCCGTTTAGAAACAACTATTTACCATCAGTTGTCTTTCCCACGACCTACGCTTGCCCGCTCCAGGGCGCTCCAAGATTCGGCTCGGCTCATCTATCGATTGAACTCGCACGAAAAAGCCTTCTCTAGGCTAAAGCGAGGTTCCACTCCAGTAGGTGCCAAAATGACTATTTTGACCCTTAAGCCAAAGATTAGCACGATTTTGACCTCATTTGAAAATAATAATCAAATATGACCCTTTTTTCTCACGCCATCAACCCCGCCCTTTTGGTTGAATGGGAATGCCGAAGTCTACAACATTTTCCCCTGGCCCACCACATGGACCTGTTTGTTAACCGCCCGACATGGCAAAGGGGTAAACGCCACAGATCCTGATGTTTTCGACCCCGACCAAAACAACAAGGAACATGGCATTCCCATCTTAAAGGGTTAAGCCCCACGGGGAGAGTGTGTGGGGGCATACCCCAATCACTACCCCCAATTCCAGTTCCTCACCTCTGAGCTGCAAGAATAGAGGCAGCCCAGGCCCCCTCTCTCTCCCACCTCAAGCCCCCCCCCCCAAATCCACACCAAATATAGGTCTTCTTTGGTAGATCTTTCCCTCCCCTTGTTGTTTGAGATAATCTCCCCCAAATCACCTAAATCTTTTTGGTAAAATGTTTTTATCTTAATAGCATTTTTTATATGAAGGTGGTACCCTAATTCATGGTTCTCCTCAAATTCGAATGTATTGGATTTGTTTGAATCACCTTTTGAAGTGTTGTAGTACTAGCATGTGCATGATGTCACTGGTGTAGGGACCTACTATACAAACAGTTTTTCACCCCTTTCCATGACAAAGTTTTAAACCGTCACCTTGCCTGTTTGTGCGATAGGGGGGTCCTTTCAACATGACCCAGAAACCGTCGGGTATAGGGAGTAGGAATGCATACGTTTTGCATAACTAAGCGTATGCGATGCCCTCATCTATCTCAAACGTGATTCGTCACACAACTGTTTGGGATATATCAAATATCCCAAACGCTCCATCCTTGCTACTCGCGTGTGCTGACATTACCATTGCACACGCTATTATGTGGTGCAACATTTATGATGCACCCGATCACATACAGTTCATGATTGTAAAGGGTGTATGATAAGGAGACTATTACACACATTCACTTCTCCCGAACCGTATGCGATATATAATTAACAAGATAAGTTAATCATCGTACGAGTGTCGGATAGATTTAGGAGATGTCAAACTGTTGTACCGGTGTCGTACAGGGTAACTATCGCACAGGCTATTCTGTGGTGCAACGTTTACGATGCATACAACATCGGAAATAGTTCATGACTGTAAAGCATATACGATAAGGCAACCATCACAAATATTTATTTTTGTCGCACCGTTTGTGATATTAATTGACATCACACACGCTTTGCAAACAGCAACTATGTGCATGGTCGCATAGGTTTTCTCTCCGTGAACCGTGTCAAATTTAAATGCATATCACACACGTTGTGCTTTACAGACTGTGTGCGCCCTAGTGACCTGTAGTTACTCCCTAAGTTAATTACTGCAATTTAAAATTGTGCATAATTTGAATTTGGAAGTAGGCAATAACTTTCAAATCCATCAGGTTCAACAACCAATGCCCTATTCAATTGACAGGTACATATGTTTAAGAATTACATAAAACAAGAATTACATAAGCACCAAATAAAGAATGATGAACCAGTGTTGTATACTTGTATTAAAGACGATAAAGAAAGAGGCGAAAGCCATTTTGGTTGCCGAACAAGGTGAAGCGGAATGCCCATATTGTGTCCTCCTCCATGTCGAATGCACGCATGACTCTAGTCTAACCCCTTGTGATGACCGCTCGCCCATCCTTCACTGTCTTTATGAGGACTTCTAGATAGTCATTGTAGTCTGATAGAAATACTTTAACCTATGCATGTCCACTGATCATGTAGTATGATTGGTAATTTTGAGTAAACTGCTTTGGGAACCACAGCAATGGAAGAAGATTCAAACATTATCATCTAACACTCATTATGGGCAGTAAAAAGAAGGCTACAGAGTTCTTACTTACCATCCTGCAGTTCACTATTGTCTTGAATAAAGTGTAAACAAATAGTTTATTTGCCATCTTTTGACCCATTTTACTATCAATCTTTATCAGTTTCCTCACTTGATGTTGTTTCAGGAATATCTCATGGCCCCATACGCAAAAACGATCAAAGCGCAGATCTTTACCAATGACATATGTACCTACAAGCACCAGGTTAATATTAGAAGCTAAACTGCAATTGCACAATGATCTAGTACAACACTCCCTCCATCCCATTATGTAAGATATTATTAAATCCAATATACTTAAAACTTGGATGAATTAACATCTTATATTATGGGGCGGAGGGAGTTTGTATAAGCCATGTGATGAAACTACCCCGATGGAAAACATCAGTCATTCCCAATATTGTCATGTGTAACAACATCAAAAGGCATGTTAAGCACAACATGCTAAACATCAACCAAATATATCCATGGTAGACAACATAGTCTCCAAATGATAGCTTCGGTGTGTAGGCTTAAGCATGCTAGTTAAGCAAAGTAAGAAGTGGAAAGGTGTGTTAACTACAACAGGCCTAACATTTAAAAACAAGCAAATATAGCCATTCAAACTGGAATTGTGCAGGTCTAAGTACACTAGTTATTGTTAAACAAAAATGGAATTGCGTGTTAACTACAACATGCTTAACAACAACCAAATATAGTCATTCATAGTGGTATTCTTCAAATTAGTATTGATGAAATTGAATTGCACAGTTCATACTTGCACATATAGAACATCACATTGTGAATAACTAAAATAAACAAGGCACACTACAAACAACCAAAAATAGCATTTGAAACTGGACATATGATAACTACAAACAACCGAACAATCAAAAACCATTAAAAGAGGCATAGGCTCGCTACAACATGATTAACAGCAACCAAATATAATCATTAATAATGGCATTGCTGAAACTGGTATTCATGTAATTGAATTGCACAATTCATACTTGCATATGTAGGACATAACATTGTGAACAAACTTCTTCTTCTTCTTCTTCTTCTTCTTCTTCTTCTTCTTCGTCTTCTTCTTCTTCTTCTTCTTCTTCTTCTTCTTCTTCTTCTTCTTCTTCTTCTTCTTCTTCTTCTTCTTCTTCTTCTTCTTCTTCTTCTTCTTCTTCTTCTTCTTCTTCTTCTTCTTCTTCTTCTTCTTCTTCTTCGTCTTCTTCTTCTTCTTCGTCTTCTTCTTCGTCTTCTTCTTCTTCTTCTTCTTCGTCTTCTTCCTCGTCTTCTTCCTCTTCTTCTTCTTCTTCTTCTTCTTCTTCTTCTTCTTCTTCTTCTTCTTCTTCTTCTTCTTCTTCTTCTTCTTCTTCTTCTTCTTCTTCTTCTTCTTCTTCTTCTTCTTCTTCTTCTTCTTCTTCTTCTTCTTCTTCTTCTTCTTCTTCTTCTTCTTCTTCTTCTTCTTCTTCTTCTTCTTCTTCTTCTTCTTCTTCTTCTTCTTCTTCTTCTTCTTCTTCTTCTTCTTCTTCTTCTTCTTCCTCTTCTTCTTCTTCTTCTTCTTCGTCTTCTTCTTCTTCTTCTTCTTCTTCTTCTTCTTCTTCTTCTTCTTCTTCTTCTTCTTCTTCTTCTTCTTCTTCTTCTTCTTCTTCTTCTTCTTCTTCTTCTTCTTCTTCTTCTTCTTCTTCTTCTTCTTCTTCTTCTTCTTCTTCTTCTTCTTCTTCTTCTTCTTCTTCTTCTTCTTCTTCTTCTTCTTCTTCTTCTTCTTCTTCTTCTTCTTCTTCTTCTTCTTCTTCTTCTTCTTCTTCTTCTTCTTCTT
>NC_041385.1:395606686-395610065 GCF_002162155.2 Triticum dicoccoides | reverse complement strand
GGTTAGCTCCATTTTACTTAAGTATGCTTACTTCTTATAGTCTTCTTCTTCTTCTTCTTCTTCTTCTTCTTCATTTTCTTCTTCTTCTTCTAACTTCTTGTTTATCATTTTGCAGATTTGATTTAATTCACGGAAGCTTGCATGGATGGAGATCTTCTTTTCCATTTGTGCTTTTATTTTGTATCAATGAACTTGCATGGTTGGAAGTTGTTATATATTGATGGATGGATAACGGTGTTGGATGAACAATGTGAAACTTTTGTAATATGTAAGGATGCATGGAACTATATATGTGTTGGTTATGTATGTATATATGATGAAACTTGTGTGTTGGATATGTTTGTTGTGTATATATGTATATCTGTGTATATCTCTGAATTGCTGTAAAATTGAATGAATTAAATTAAAAACAGGGCTGTACAGGCTCTTTACCGTCAGCTAGCTGACGGCAAAAAACTTTGTTGTTAGCTAGCTGACGACAAACATGCCACGTGGTAGATACCTGCGATTCCTGGGACTGGCATGTTGAGCACTTTGCCGTTCGCCAGCGGACCGCAAAGCCCTTAGCCTCTTTGCCGTCTGCTGGCTGACGGCAAAGCTCGCCGTTAACACCTAACGGCTCTCACCCCACCTCACTGCCGTCCACAATCATTGCTGTCTGCTGGCCATCAACGGCTGAGGGCACAATCCTTTGCCATCCGTTTCCAGGAAGCGGATGGCAAAGAAGGCCTTTGCTGGCACGTGTTTAGACGGATGGTTTGCCGTCCGTGATCCATGCCTTTGCCGTCCGGCATGGCGGACGGCACAGAAGTGGATTCCAGTAGTGATACCATGAACAACCAAAGATAGCGATTGAAACTGGACATATGCTAACTACAAACAACCAGACAACCAAAACCCGTTAGAAGAGGCATATGCTCGCTACAACAGGCTTAACATCAAGCAAATATAGCAATTTATAGTGGTACTATTGAAATTGCATAGAACGTAGCTTGTGCTTAAACATCAAATTGTATAATTAAACATCACAATGTGAAAAAAGAGGGGGTGTATTACCTACACCAGGCTTAACAGGAAACAAATATGGTCGTTGAACTAGTATTGATGAAATTGTACTACACAGTAAAAAGTTGAACATATAGAGTATCACATTGTGAATAACTGAAATAAACAAGGCATATTGCAAACAACTAAATGTTGCTATTAAAACTAGACATATTCTCACTACAAAAGGGGCTCAACAAATCAAATCATGGGTTCCCCCTTTGAAGAGGCAGGACAAAACAAATCACGGGTTTCCTCACTTTTCACAGATGGGCTCCTTCCCATTGGAAGAGCACGGACTCTAGGAGCGCTCCATGTTGTTGCAGATGGGCGCCTTTCCCTAGGAAGAGCATGACTATAGGGTGCCCTCCCTGATGTCGTAGATGGGATCTTTCCCCTTGGAAGAGCCAGAGGAGTGCCCACCTCGTGGATGCCGTCGATGAGGTCTGATTTGGCAGCTGAGGATTCCAAGCCAGCATCGCAGAACGTGTCCTTCAGAAATGACAAAAGGGGCTTGATGGCGATGAAGGATGGAAAATCCTTGACAGCGAGCCAGAGGAGATCAGCGCAAGGGCCATCAATAAGATCGACGACGGTTGAACCCGAGGGGCTGGGGTGGGCCACTTAACGTGTGACATAGCCCGCGCTAGGAAGTCGCTGTCGACGACCTCGATGTCATAGCCGGCGTCCGCAACATACCCGCATACTCTAGCCCGCTGATTGAGAGCCCGCGGCCAACCATCGTAGTCAGCTTCCTCGACAGCTGCTACTTGTGAACTGCATTGCGATTTTCCCAAAGAGTAAAGGATGATGCAGTACAATAGAGATAAGCATTTCCCTTAGTTAAGAACCAAGGTTATCAATCTAGTAGGAGAACCAAGCAAAAACTCGTTAGCAACACCTGCACACAAACAACAAATCCTTGCAACCCAGCACGAACAAGGGGTTCTCATCCCTCGACGATCACGAGCAAGATCAAATTGTATATATTTTGATAGATAGATGAGAAAAAAAATACAAAATAAAAGAAATAAAAGAAAAATCAGTAAGATATTTTGGTTTTAATATATGATAAAAGATAGACTCAGGGTCATAGTTTTCACTAGAGGTTTCTCTCTTGAAAATAGCATACGGTGGGTGATAACCCACAAGTGTAGGGGATCGCAATAGTTTTTGATAAGTAAGAGTGTCGAACCCAACGAGGAGCTAAAGGTAGAATAAATATTCCCTCAAGTTCTATCGACCACCGATACAACTCTACGCACGCTTGACGTTCGCTTTACCTAGAACAAGTATGAAACTAGAAGTACTTTGTAGGTGTGATAGGATAAGTTTGCAAGATAATAAAGAGCACATAAACATAAACTAGGGGCTGTTTAGATAAAGATGCAATAAAGTAAATATAGCGAGTGTGGAAGAGTGGTGGTAGGAGTTGTGAAATTGTCCCTAAGCAATTGACTACGTTACTAGACCGGTAATCACTATTGCAATTCTATCTGATGGAGAGGCATAAACTAACATACTTTCTCTACTTGGATCATATGCACTTATGATTGGAACTCTAGCAAGCGTCCGAAAATACTAAAGATTCATTAAGGTAAAACCCAACCATAGCATTAAAGTATCAAGTCCCCTTTATCCCATACGCAAACAACCTACTTACTCGGGTCTGTGCTTCTGTCACTCACGCCACCCACCATAAGCAAATCATAAACATATTGCAAACCCTATAGCAGGAATTCCTCACGCTTGCGCAACACGGATGGCACAATAGGACATCACCAATAATAAAACATGCAACTCAAACCAATCATAGCAATTCATCAATCACCGATAGGACAACAAAAATCTACTCAGACATCATAGGATGGCAACACATCGTTGGAAAATAATATGAAGCATAAAGCACCATGTTCAAGTAGAGGGTACAGCGGGTTGCGGGAGAGTGGACCACTGGATATATATGGGGGAAGGTGATGGAGATGTTGGTGAAGATGATGGCGGTGTTGGTGAAGATCGCGGTGATGATGATGGCCCCCGGCAGGGCTCCGGCGCCACCGGAAGCAAGGGGGAGAGATCCCCCCTTCTTCTTCTTCTTCCTTGACCTTCTCCCTAGATGGGAGAAGGGTTTCCCCTCTGGTCCTTGGCTTCCATGGCTTGGGAGGGGCGAGAGCCCCTCCGAGATTGGATCTATCTCTCTATTTCTGCGTTCTCAGATTCTACCCCTTCACCGTTTCTTAAATATCCGGAGATCCGTAACTCCGATTGGGGTGAATCTTTCGCCCAGATCTTTCCCATAAAATTAGCTTTCTTGCAGCAAACGAAGAGCGTTAAG
>NC_041385.1:395563828-395606523 GCF_002162155.2 Triticum dicoccoides | reverse complement strand
CCGTCTCACGTTGATTTTACTTCCCAAAAATCACAAATATTCTAAAATAATTCTCCGTCCGTTTTTATCCCATTTGTACTCTGTTTGATATTGGGTTTCTGCAAAACAAAAAACATGCAACAGACAGGAACTGGAATTGGGCACTGGATCAATATGTTAGTCCCAAAAAATAGTATAAAAAGTTGCCAAAAGTATATAAAAGTTGAATAATATTGGCATGGAACAATCAAAAATTATAGATACGAAGGAGACATATCAGTGGGTAAATAAATTACTGTTGGGCAATTGATAGAAAAGCAAATAATTATGATGATATCTAAGGAAATGATCATATATAGGCATCACGCCCGAGACAAGTAAACCATAATGATTCCGCATCTACTACTATTACTCCACGCATCGACCGTTGTCCAGCATGCATCTATTGTATTAAGTTCATGGAAAACCGGAGTAACGCCTTAAGCAAGATGACATGATGTAGACAAGATAAACTCATATATGAAACAAATCCCATCTTTTACCCTTAATAGAAATGATACATACGTGTCATGTCCCCTTCTATCACTGGGATTGAGCACCACAAGATCGAACCCATTACAAAGCACCTCTCCCATCGCAAGAAAAATCAATCTAGTTGGCCAAACCAAATCAATAGACTGGAGAGAAATACAAAGCTATCTTAATCATGCATAAAAGAGTTCAGAAAAAACTAAAATAATATTAATGGATAGATCTTATCATAAACTCACAATTCATCGGATTCCAACAAACACACTGCAAAAAGTCATCACATCGAATATATCTCCAAGAACATTGAGGAGAACATTGTATTGAAGATAAAATAGAGAGAATAAGGCATCTAGCTACTAACTATGGACCCATAGTTCCATGGTAATCTACTCACACATCATCGGAGGGATATGTAAAGCCCCTCCGTGATCGTTTCCCCCTCCGACAGAGTGCCGGAAAAGGCCTCCAGATGGGATCTCGTGGTTCTGGAACTTGCGGCAGCGAAAAAAGTATTTCGTGGATTCCTTTGTTGGTTTCATGATTTTAGAGAATTTATAGAGGAGAAGTTAGGTCAAACGGAGCCACATGGTCCCCGCAAGCCACCAGGGCACCCCCACCCCCTGGGCGTGCCCTGGTGCCTCGTGGGCCACTAGTCCATATTCTTGTCCCCTCCTGAAGCCTCCAGGGTCTCTTATTGCCAGGAAACAATCACCAAAAAGTTTCGTGGCATTTGGACTTCATTTGGTAGTGATATTCTGCAAAACCAAAAAGAAGAAAATAAACAGCAATTTGCGCTGGGCACTAAGTTAATAGGTTAGTCCCAAAAAATGATATATAATTGCTTCAAAGTGTATATAAAACATCCAAGATTGATAATATAATAGCATGGGACAATAAAAAATTATAGAGACAATGGAGTCGTATCAAGCATCCCCAAGCTTAATTACTATTCGTCCTCGAGTAGGTAAATGATAAAAACAGAATTTTTGATGTGGAATGCTACCTAACATATTCATCATATATTCTTTTGTTTTTTAGCACTAGTACAATGACGTGCTATACAAATGGTTTTTAACCCCTTTCCACGACGACATTTGGAACCGTCGTCAAGTGAGTGTGGGCGATAGGGGGGTACATCCCACACGTCCCAGAAATCGTCGGGGATACGCCCACCTGGGACACAGGCTGGGGACGTGTGCGATTGGGCGAGGCATCGAAACCCAATCATTTCCATAGGTATGTACATCCCACACAGTAATCCAAGAAAAACATTTTCGTAGGTATGTACATCCCACACGGTGAATCCCAGAAAATCATTTCCGTAGGTATGTACATCCCACACGATGAATCCCAGAAAATCATTTCCGTAGGTATGTACATCCCACATGGTGAATCCTAGAAAAACATTTCCGTAGGTATGTATATCACACATAGTTCTTTGTGTGGAAACGTTTGTGCAAGGTGGCCTAACGCAAATAGCTTGCTGCCGGAAGCCATATGTGATTGTTAGTTGATCGAACACGCCTACTTTCTAGAAACCGTGCGGGTTGTTTGAGCTCATCGCCCACGGTGCTGTCTGAGTAACCGTCTGCAATAGACCAAACTATTAACTGAACATCAGATTTCATATTAACATTACAGAGGACAAATCACTAGAAGGCACTGGCGGTGGCCTCGAGAAAATAGCACGAACTGTATTTTAAGGTAGACAACCGTGTGGCGGTGTCGACAGTGGCCTCGAAGATGAGGTGCTCCTCCAAGATCTGGTGGTCGACACGCATGGCAGCCATAGAGACCTCGTGCGCGCATGCGGCCGCATGCTACTAAGCTTTATTTTGATCATAAGCATGAGGAGAATTTAACACGGATTGCAATAAGGAAATACAATCTATGAAAGAACAATTATCATAATTAAATTCCTTGAAATCCAAAATAGTGGGTTCATTGCTATGTAAAGTTTTGACCTCTTCAATCCCACTTTTACCAATTTTTGCAGCAAGATCTAAAAACTCTGAATCATTAGGACGCCTTTTAACTAAAGTTGACTCATCTCCAGTCCCATCTTTATCAAGATTCATATTATAAACCAAAGATTTAATAGGAGACACATGAATCACTTTTAGATCTTCATCATTATTGTCATTATCTAGATCTTCCGGTTAAGCGGCCATCGTATTAACTAAGGTGGCTTGCTTATCTGAAATTTGGGCTATTAAGTTCTCAAGATGAGCAAACTGAGATTTCAAACCATAAAATTCTTTAGACATATCATCAAGCTCTTTATTCATGTATTCCACAAAACTTTTCTATTCTTTAAGCTCGTTTCTGAAGAAATTATTATGCTCAAATTGCAAAGACATAAAGCTTCTAACATTGTTTTCAATTTCTTCCAACCTTCTAACGTGAGGATCAAAGCTTTTTGGAGGAGCCATCAAAGCATATCACACTAACACCCAAAAACACAAGAGGCAAGAAAAAATAGACGAACGGAAAAAGGGCAAATAAAACGGCAAAGGTGAAGTGGGGGAGAGGAAAACGAGAGGCAAATGGCAAATAATATAATGCGAGGGTTAAGAGTTTGTGATGGGTACTTGGTATATCTTGACTTGGCATAGATCTCCCCGGCAACGGCGCCAGAAATTCTTCTTGCTACCTCTTGAGCATGCGTTGGTTTTCCCTTGAAGAGGAAAGGGTGATGCAGCAAAGTAGCGTAAGTATTTCCCTCAGTTTTTGAGAACCAAGGTATCAATCCAGTAGGATACTACACGCAAATCGCCTAGTAACTGCACAAACAATCAAGAACCTTGCAACCAACGAGATAAAGGGGTTGTCAATCCCTTCACGGCCACTTGCAAATCTGAGATCTGATAAAGATAATAAGATAAATATTTTTGGTATTTTTGTTGTATAGATTGGAAAAGTAAAGATTGCAAAACAAATAGTAAACTAGAATTGTAGATCGGAAATTTATGTGATGTAAAGTAGACCCGGGGGCCATAGGTTTCACTAGTGGCTTCTCTCAAGATAGCATATATTACCGTGGGTGAACAAATTACTACCGAGCAATCGATAGAAAGGCGCATAGTTATGAGAATATCTAGGCATGATCACAAACATAGGCATCACATCCGTGAAAAGTAGACCGAAACGATTCTGCATCTACTACTATTACTCCACACATCGACCGCTATCCAGCATGCATCTAGAGTATTAAATTCATAAGAACAGAGTAACACATTAGGAAAGATGACATGATGTAGAGGGATAAACTCAAGCAATATGATATAAACCCCATCTTTTTATCGTTGATGGCAACAATACAATACGTGTCGTTTCCCTTTCTGACACTGGGATCAAGCACCGCAAGATTGGACCCAAAGCTAAGCACTTCTCCCATTGCAAGAAATATCAATCTAGTAGGCCAAACTAAACCAATAATTCGAAGAGACTTGCAAAGATATTAAATCATGCATATAAGAATTAAGATAAGAACCAAATATTGTTCATAGATAATCTGGATCATAAACCCACAATTCATCGGATCTTGGCAAACACACCGCAAAAAGTATTACATCAAATAGATCTCCAAGAACATCAAGGAGAACTTTGTGTTGAGATCCAAAGAGAGAGAAGAAGCCATCTAGCTAATAACTATGGACCCGAAGGTCTGTGGTAAACTACTCACACATCATCGGAGAGGCTATGGTGTTGGTGTAGAGGCCCTCTGTGATCGAACCCCTCCCCGGCAGATTGTCGGAAAAGGCCCCAAGATGGGATCTCATGGGTACAGAAGGTTGCGGTGGTGGAAAAGTGGTTTCATGGCTCTCTTGGATGTTTTCAGGGTATAAGAGTATATATAGGCAAAAGAAGTAGGTCGGTGGAGTTACGAGGGGCCCACGAGGGTGGGGGGCGCACCTACCCCCCTGGGTGCGCCCTCCTTCCTCGTGGCCGCCTCGTTGCTTACTTGACTTCCACTACAAGTCTCCTGGATTGCGTTTGTTCCAAGAAAGATCCTCACGAAGGTTTCATTCCGTTTGGACTCTGTTTGATATGCCTTTTGTGCGAAACACTAAAATAGGCAAAAAACAGCAATTTGCACTGGGCCTTCGGTTAATAGGTTAGTCCCAAAAATAATATAAAAGAGCTCCCATTAAACATCCAAACCAGATAATATAATAGCATGGAACAATAAAAAATTATAGATACGTTGGAGACGTATCAGGTGTCGCACCATTGGTCGGGGCATGTGGGACAGGAAAGGAGGAGGATGATGTGGGTGGGGTGTGGATTTCCTGACCATATCGACGAGGCCGCGCAACAAGAAGAAGGATCGGTGGCAAGGAGGCCGTGCAGCAAGAATAAGGGTCGCCGGCGAGGAGGCGACACTATAAGAAGAAGGGTCGCCGGCAAGGAGGCGGTGCTGCAAGAAGAATGGTAGCCGGCGAGGAGGCGGCACTGCAAGAAGAAGGATCGCCGGCAAGGAGGCTGAGCTGCTAGTAAGCAGCAGTGAAGGTTTGATCTTGGAAAGCGAGGAGGAACATTGGAATTGTGGCTTTTTGTAGGAGGGAGGGGGCGGGGAGATAGATATTTCCGCGGTGGCAAAAATTTTTTGCTCGGTGCGCGAGAAACTGTCGCGCAAGTGTGGTTCAAGCGGGGGAAGTGGACTGTAAACAATGAAGCTCCCTGCGTAAGCCAGACAAGACGGTGCACCGAGATATTTTATATCGCATCCCACACGATTCTTTCTAGTAAACTGTTTGTGGTATACCTGATTTTTTCATTATGTTTTGAAAGACAAAATGGTCTTACGGAGGGAAAGGCTGGTGTTTGAATCGCTAGAACATTTACGTACAGTGAACATGCAACTAGTACATGAGTGTCGTGTTTAAATTTGGAATTATTCCGGGTTCGTTTGACATTTTATGCATTAATTTAGTTTATGGGCATTTAATGTGCATAATTCAAATTTGAACTACAAGCACATGCTCCAATGCACCAAAGTTTGTTGAAAAATCACATGTGTATCTTTGGGTGAATTTATAGGTCCCATGCAAGAAATGGGAATGCAATTCAAAAAATCCGGGCATCGTGGCTCGGCCGGAAAGATTGAGAAACTTGGTTTTTTAATTCCTATAAATCCAAAACACGCCTAAAAATTATGAAACTTGGGATGGTATCATGACATGGCACCAACATGCTGTGGTAATTTTTTTGTCATATTGGGACAAGCTTTGGTGTAAGCTTCTTGCAAACCGGAGCTTCCCTTAAGAAGGCTCATGGTTCCGAGAGGGAACGTGTCACCTCCGTGTGCGAAACGAGATATGTACACTGCCTTCGCCCGCCTTAATTTTTTTACACAGGAAAATTAGACCAAATAGAAGTATCGTGCTAAATTTTGGAATTATTCCGGGTTTGTTTGACCTTTTTATACATTAATTGAGTTTCTGCGCATTTAATGTGCATAATTCAAATTTGAACTACAAGCACATGCTCCAGTGCACCAAAGTTGGTTGAAAAATCACATGTGTGTCCTTGGGTGTATTTATAGGTCCCATGCGAGAAATGGGAATGAAATTCAAACATCTGGGCGTCGTGGCTCGGCCGAAAAGATTGAGAAACTTGGTTTTTTAATTCTTGTAAATCCAAAACGCCTGAAGATCATGAAGCTTGGCATGGTGTTGCGTTTCGTGGCTCGGCCGGAAAGCTTCCTTGACTTCCACTCCAAGTCTCCTGGATTGTGTTTGTTCCAAGAAAGATCCTCGCGAAGGTTTCGTTCCGTTTGATATTCTTTTTCTGCGAAACACTAAAATAGGCAACAAAAACAACAATTTGCACTGGGCCTTCGGTTAATAGGTTAGTCCCAAAAATAATATAAAAGAGCATATTAAAGCCCATTAAACATCCAAAACAGATAATATAATAGCATGGAACAATAAAAATTTATAGATACGTTGGAGATGTATCAAGCATCCCCAAGCTTAATTCCTGCTCGTCCTCGAGTAGGTAAATGATAAAGACAGAATTTTTGATGTGGAATGCTACCTAACATAAATTTCAATGTAATTTTCTTTATTGTGGCATGAATGTTCAGATCCGAAAGATTCAAGACAAAAGTTTAATATTTACATAAAAATAATAATATGTCAAGCATACTAACTAAGCAATTATGTCTTCTCAAAATAACATAGCCAAAGAAAGCCCATCCCTACACAATCATATAATTTGGCCATGCTTCATTTTCGTCACACAAAATGCTCTCATCATGCACAACCCCGATGACAAGCCAAGCAATTGTTACATACTTTACTATTCTCAAACTTTTTCAACTTTCATGCAATACATGAGCGCGAGCCATGGACATAGTATTATGGGTGGAATAGAATATGATGATGGGGGATTGTGTGGAGAAGACAAAAAAGGAGAAAGTCTCACACTGACGCCGCTAATCAACGGGCTATGGACATGCCCATTAATTGATGTCAAGGCGAGGAGTAGGGATTGCCATGCAATGGATGCACTAGAGCTATAAATGTATGAAAGCTCAATAAAAGAAACTAAGTGGGTGTGCATCCAACTTGCTTGCTCATGAAGACCCAGGGCATTTGAGGAAGCCCATTGTTGGAATATACAAGCCAAGTTCTATAATGAAAGATTCCCACTAGTATATGAAAGTGACAAAATAAGAGACTCTCTATCATGAAGATCATGGTGCTACTTTGAAGCACAAGTGTGGAAAAAGGATAGTAGCATTGTCCCTTCTCTCTTTTTCTCTCATTTTTTTGGGCCTCCCTTTTTTTATTTGACCTTTCTTTTTTTATTTGGCCTTTCCTTTTTTATTTGGCCTTTCTCTCTTTTTTTTTCCTCACACGGGACAATGCTCTAATAATGATGATCATCACACTTCTATTTATTTACAACTCAAGGATTACAACTCGATACCAGAACAAAATATGACTCTATATGAGTGCCTTTGGCGGTGTACCGGGATAGGCAATGAATCAAGAGTGAAATGTATGAAAAATTATGCATGGTAGCCGTACCACAAATACGATGTCAACTACATGATCATGCAAGGTAATATGACAATGATGAAGCGTGTCATAATAAATGGAATGGTGGAAAGTTGCATGGCAATATATCTCGGAATGGCTATGGAAATGCCATAATAGGTAGGTATGGTGGTTGTTTTGAGGAAGATATAAGGAGGCTTATGTGTGATATAGCGTATCGTATCATGGGGTTTGGATGCACCGGCGAAGTTTGCACCAACTCTTGAGGTGAGAAAGGGCAATGCACGGTACCGAAGAGGCTAGCAATGATGGAAGGGTGAGAGTGCGTATAATCCATGGACTCAACATTAGTCATAATGAACTCACATACTTATTGCAAAAATCTACAAGTCATCGAAACCAAGCACTACGTGCATGCTCCTAGGGGGATAGATTGGTAGGAAAAGACCATCACTCGTCCCCGACCACCACTCATAAGGAAATCAATCAAAGAACACCTCATGCTTAAAATTTGTCACAACGTTTACCATACGTGCATGCTACAGGACTTGCAAACTTCAACACAAGTATTTCTCAATTCCACAATTACTCAACTAGCACGACTCTAATATTACCATCTTCATATCTCAAAACAATCATCAAGTATCAAACTTCTCATAGTATTCAATGCACTCTATATGGAAGTTTTTATTATACCCATCTTGGGCGTCTATCATATTAGGACTAATTTTATAGCCAAAGAAAATTACCATGTTGTTCTAAAAGACTCTCAAAATAATATAAGTGAAGCATGAGAGATCAAAATTTCTATAAAATAAAACCACCACCGTGCTCTAAAAAGATATAAGTGAAGCACTAGAGCAAAATTATCTAGCTCAAAAGATATAAGTGAAGCACATAGAGTATTCTAATAAATTCCGATTCATGTGTATCTCTCCAAAAGGTGTGTACAACAAGGATGATTGTGGTAAACTAAAAAGCAAAGACTCAAATCATACAAGACGCTCCAAGCAAAACACATATCATGTGGTGAATAAAAATATAGCCTCAAGTAAAGTTACCGATAGACGAAGACGAAAGAGGGGATGCCTTCTGGGGCATCCCCAAGCTTAGGCTTTTGGTTGTCCTTGAATTCTACCTTGGGGTGCCTTGGGAATCCCCAAGCTTAGGCTCTTGCCACTTCTTATTCCAAAATCCATCAAATCTTTACCCAAAAACTAGAAAATTTCACAACACAAAACTTAAACAGAAAATCTCATCAGCTCCGTTAGTATAAGAAAGCAAACCACCACTTTAAGGTACTGTAATGAACTCATTCTTTATTTATATTGATGTTAAACCTACTGTATTCCAACTTCTCTATGGTTCATACCCGTAACATCCCAATTTGGGATGTTATACATAGGTCATCATTGCATATCATATTTTATTGCATTTTTTGGTTGATCCTAGAAATTCTAAGCAACTCAAGGACCCACACAGAGAGTTGGGGATTTCGTTATTTTCATATTTGAGTTTTCTCAAATTTTGAAAAGACGATAATTTGGTTTTAATCATTTTTCTCTTCGAATATTTCTAATATGAAAAAATAGGGGATAAAATGACTTCTCCAAATAAAAGAAATATTGGAGGAAAAATATTAAAATCAAATAAGAATTTTATTTGGACTTTTATTGCTATTTTATTTGAATTAGGAAACAAATGCGTTTCTCAAAATTACATTAGCGGCCCAAATAAATGTTCACTTTGTCCGCAATATTATTAGAGGACCGTGAAAATTTATTTCAGGATTTTTGGACTCTGTTTAGTATTTCTTTTATTTATTTTTCCGCGTCAGGATTATTTAAAAAAAGGAGCACCGACCTAACGGGCCGTGCCCGACCCGGACACTGTCCGGCCAGCCCGCCCCGTTGCCGTGACGCTGCCCCGAGATGCCGCCCCCGCCGCCGCCGTCCGTCGTCGCCAACCCGTCGCCCCGCCGCCGCCGACCGCCCCGCCGCTGCAGGAGCCACCGCCGATCCCGCCGCCGCCGCCGACCCCGCCGTCGAGGTAGCCGCCGCCGCCGTCCGGTTTTTCTCGGGAAAACCGTTGTTTTTTTTGAAAACCCTAGATCTAGTTTTTTTTAGATCGGTTTGTTTTTTTCGATTTAAATAAATAGTGGACGTTCGTCCGTCCGTCCGTCTTAACGAACGTGGTTCGTCAGTTAGCCGCTTACAAGGAACGTTCGTTCATTAGCCTGTTCATCTCGTTTTGTTTTCCAAGGTTTTTCCGCGATTATTTTCGATCGCGATTTCTGCCCTGATCTTCGTTTTAGTTTATCTTTTAGCTCGTTTATCTGAATTAGGTGAAACAAGCGCCTAGATCTTCATCTCAAAGCCCTATTTCTGTTTAACCAACTTGAACAAGATTTTGGTGCTGTAAATTTGACTTTAGTCCAGATTAGTAAACGAATCTTGTTTCTTTTGTAGTTGAGTTTCGTTGCTCCGTTTGTTTTGATTCTTTTTGCAAACCAGAGTTCTTCAGTTGAACTTTCTGGTAAGATCTTTTACTTGAGTTTTACCCATACTTCCAGTTGAGTGCTTATGTATATTATTGTTCGTTTGCGATAGAATTCCTGGAGTGCGAAGCGTGCTACTACGAGTCTCTAGGTTTTGCGGATCATCAACAAGGCAAGTAACACTTTGATCACTACTCTTCGTTACCCAGTTTTGATGCATTAGTTTCAAATCTCAAACATTGCATGAGTAGGACTTGTTTAACATGTGGGTTTGGGAAGTAGATGATGAGGTAGAACATATTGCCCTTTTTATTATCAAACCTTTGGGAGTTACTTCTACGTTATGCTCTGGATTGCTATGCTATGCTCGTAGACGTGGATTAGGTGAGTGTATCCATGACAGACGTGAGTTTTGTTAAATAATGGTTAACTTAAGGTGGCTACTTAAGTACACATCTGGGTGTATTGGTTGAGGCACCTTGGAGTACCCAGTGGTTGTCAGGGCACCTAGAGAATCCAATGTTATCCTAGGATATCCCGGAGTACCCGTGTGATTATCCTATGGAATGCTACCCAGGCTCAAAGGGATCATAAGATTATTCATGCTAGAAACTTCCGTGTGCAGCCACAAGCCAATATGGGCTCTGGCATAGTAGAGTATGTTGTATGACCTCTTTCAGTGGTAGACTAGCAGATTTAGGGGATGTAGGTGGTACTGTCTACCCAGAGTAAAGAGTTAATGCTTCTCAAAAGACTATGTCTCGGTCATCCGTTTCTCAAACATCTTGTAGTGCGAGAAATCTAACAGAGGAGATCGAGTCTTGTGGGGAAAAGTGCGCAAACCTCTGCAGAGTGTATAAACTAATCATGGTTAGCCGTGTCCCCGGTTATGGACATCTTGAGTATCTGGTTCTTGGATTATCATGTTGATCTCATCACTCTAAATTAATTTGATTGGGTTTAATGATGATGCTTAATTGGGATTGAGTTGGAGGAACCTTCTCAATGTTTAACAACCACCATGATACTTAAATAAAATTTATTCCTTTGTTGTAGGGAAAAATTAGCTTTATGCAAAATTAAACTTAGAGCCTCCACCAGCCAAATATGCATGTAGTGATAGCCATTATTCAGCATTGCTCTATAGTGTGAAATTGCCAGTACATTCAATGTACTGACCTACGTGGCTGCAACGTCTCATGTTGCAGGAATATTACGACGAGTAAGTGATACGTTAGGGTTATGATTTCTACACTCAACTTTGCCGTTGGTGTTGATGGGAATCCACAACCTTGTTGTTACTTCCGCTATTTGGATTGAGGTAATAGTATTTACGTTACTTTGTTCATGTGATTTACCTCTGTTATAAATCCTCGAGTACTGTGTGTGTCAGCATACCGATCCAGGGATGACACTTAAGCACAGAGATTCGATCCACTCGGGTCGGGTCGCTACAAGATGGTATCAGAGAACATGTTGACTGTAGGACGTGACCCCTAGAAATTGGCAAGCCAATAGGAAAGATTTTCTCTAAAACTTTATTTTCAAAAAGATCTTTACCTCTCTTCTTTTCTGAGCTTTATCAAATATCCCTTTTAGTTAGAATATACCCCTTTCCCATTTTGACCACACGAAGATTCGACTGATGAGACCACTCCAAGAAGTACAAGATATCGGACAACTAAGACCATTCGGAATGAAGAGGATTTTACAGAGCATTATAATAATGGAAACTACAATAGTTGAAGACTCCGAAGACTAGGAGAATTTGAAGGCCCTGAAGAGTTTTCAGATTAGTATGACCTAGGGAGGCTACCCTTATGGAACTAGTCAGACTATTGAAGCTATCAATACCCGAGATCAAGGCGTGTTGGGGAAAGACCGGAACATGGAGCTTTAAAACTCAAAGTTTTTGTCAAGAAAACCCTAAGGCAGAAGATATCAACTATGGAATGATATCTCATGGCAATGACAAGGGCAGAAACACGGCTAACCATGATGTTATCGCCTTCTTATGCTATTGTCACCATGCTAAGTTAAGCATGCAGTTCTTCGAAAGGATTGGATGGTTGTCAGGACCCCGACTCGATGTCACATCGATCTAGCTGGTAACACCTCATATCACTTTGCGGCCTCACGCACGGTATCCCCACGGGTGTCGTCTTACCTTTTCCCGGGACCGTTTGCGCCTTTTGGCTCACGTATATGATAGTGTCGCTAGCATCCATATGATAAGGAGCCCGGGCTGACATGTCTAGTCGTAAACCCAAAGTGGCACAGACTTACAGGGACAGGCATCCATGACCCAGCTTCGAATGTGTCGGTCAACAGCAAGTGGGTCCGGGCTGTAGCACTGGGCTAGCAGGACTCCGGTAAACCGGGCTGTAGCGGGCTAACAGGACTCCGATACTCAAAGCGTGACATTTCCCCGAAGGGACAGACACAGGAACGAAGAAGGACACATGCCGGCCAGCCTAAGTGTTCCAGAGCAGTAGCAAGCTACCATGGCTCAGCGGTAACACTAGGAGACATTTCCCGGTAAGAGAGGCTACTAAAGATAAACAACTAGATAGTCAGATCCCACACATATCAAGCATTTCAATCATACACACAATATGCTCGATATGTGCAAATACAACGAAGCATCACAACATGACTCTATGACACAAGTACTTTATTTAAGGCTCAGGGAGCCATACATATCATACACGAAGGTACGGGTCTCACGACCCAACATACAAGTCATACAGTCATACAAGCCAACAGCGGAAGTACTTTGTCTGGGTACAGACAACTAGTAAAATAAAAGAGGCTTGGAAGCCTAACTATACTACGTGGTCCATCACAAGCTCAGGGTCACCACCTGGGTCTTTAGCCTACTCGTTGATGTCAACGTCTACATAGAACCCATCAGAAGGGGTTGCAGCGTCTTCTGTAAAAATGTAGATTATAGCAACATGAGTACAAAGGTACTCAGCAAGACTTACATCAGATCCTACATACATGCATAGTATCAAGAAGGGTTGGTGGAGTTATTGCAGCAAGCCAGCTTTGACTCTTGGCTAGGCTATCCTACGATACTCCAACTTGAAATAGTTTTGCGCACACGAGTCCACTACTCACCACTTCAATACACTACCGAGGATTCATCTCCGTCTTCCTACGGAAGAGCCATCCTCTGCACTCACACTTATCTTGAGGCTTTTAACAGTTTCCATTTACTTGTCTATGAACTGTATAGGCAACCAAGTAGTCCTTTACCGCGGACGCGGCTATTCGAATAGATCATGTTAACCCTGCAGGGGTGTACTTCTTCATACACGCTCTCACCACTTACCGTCGTTTACATGACATGTACTCGGCAACCTTCAAGCGGAAGCCCAACGTGGGTGTCGGCCACGACCTACCTAATCACCTAAGCCTCCAGTCCAGGTTTATCGCCTATTCAGGTTCCATCCGCAGGGAGTCCGGCCGAGGTTTCCCATACGGCCCCGAACGATGTGAACAGGGTTCCCGAGATACCTAACGGGTATTCGGTACACCCGGCCACGTACCTACCGCATCACAGCCCACCCCTACGGTCAGCGTTGTCCACGGCCTCCAGTAGGCTACAAACACCAGAAACTACTTGCAACTCCTGGACGGAGAACTAGGGTGAATAAGAAGCCGAGAGGGTCCATTGGTTTCGGGCCCAATGCATGGTAGTAGCTGATTCTTAAATCACACATACAGATCTCAGTGCTTAAGGTCGGCTTCAATGAAACAACCCACCATGTACTCCTACATGGCCTCTCATCGATACCTTTACCAAATCGTGTTCACCACACCACTCTCCTTACCGACATAACATTTCACTCCAGCCCACCACCCAGATGAACCAGACCTGACACGACTCTAAGCATAGCAGGCATAGCAAGGTAGGAACAACACATACATAGGGCTCAATCAACTCCTACACATGCTAGTGGGTTTCATCTAGTTACTGTGGCAATGACAGGTCATGCAGAGGAAATGGGTTCAACTACCGTAGCACACAGCAGTTTGAATCGCGTTGTCTTAATGCAGTAAAAGAGAGCAGGAGCGAGAACATGGGATTGTATCGATATGATCAAATGGTTGGTTGCTTGCCTGATGGTTCGTTGCACGGATACGGTTCTTCGTTAGGGTAATCACGGTACTCCTCGGGGACAGATCCTGTCGCAAAGGACATCGATACACAAACATCACCAAACAATATGCAACAATATGATGCATGCGTGAAACATGGCAATATGAGTGTGTTGGGCTAATGCAACTAAAACCAGAAGGGTTTGAACAAATTTGAATCAAGGATTCAAATTTCAAATTCAAATATGGCCTTTTAAAGTGCCTTTTCTTGTTCTGATTAAAACATCAACTTAACTTGTTTGATCATGCATGGAAATTGTACAGATGGATAGATTGGATTTTTCTGATCATTTTTCATATATAATTTGTCCAATTTGGAGTTACAGAATAAAAGTTATGAATTTTTGAAGTTTAATTAATATTCTGGAATCTCCTGATTTAATTTAAATCCAGAAATTCAATTACTGCGTCAGCCTGACGTCAGTGTGACGTCAGCAGGTCAACTGCGGCTGGCTGAAGTCAAACCTGACGTGTGGGGGCCACACGTCAGTGACAGGGGGGGTTAAACAGATTTAAATTAATTCTAATTACTAATTAGTGGCGCTGGGGCCCACTGTCAGTGTCAGGGGGGGTTGACTAACAGTAGTTAGCGCTAACCTAACCATCTGGCCGACAGGGCCCACGCGTCAGTGACCCTGGGGGGGTCAAACCCCAGGTCGGACCAGTCAAACCCCACCGGCGACATGACGCCGGCGAGATCCGAGACGGCGGCGAGAGTGCTTTTTGCTATTCCGGCAACCAAATGGACGGCGGAGGACATCTACGTGTTGCTGAGGTCGAGCCGCGTCTATTGGTGGTGGTGGTTGGGCTCGGGGTGGCCGGAGTTGACGGCGGCGAGCTCGGCTGCGGCGGCCGGAGTTCGGGTGCGGTCGGGATCAGTGTTGCAGGGGGTTTGGGAAGGCGTTGGTGCGTTCTACGTGCTCCTGGTGATGTGTGGAGCATGATGGTGTGCTCGGTTGGGCGCTACGGCGACCGTGGCCACGACGGCGACATCGCCGGCGGCGTGGAGCTCTCGGTCGAGGTGGAGCTAGGGCCTAGAGGTCGGGAGAGACCAGGGAAGAAGGGGGAAACGCTCCGGGGGCTCACCGCGGTTGCAGTGGGCGTCGAAGCGGGCTCGGGGACGCGCCGGAGACGACGAATTTGACGGCGACGGTGGTCGGAGTCCGAAGAGGGGAACGGTGACGTGGCGGCGATGCAGGGCTTCCGGGGAGCTGTGGAGCGGTGGGGTGGAAGAGGGAGTTGTGGCGGAGCTTCTGAGCTAGTCGGGGGAGCGAGGGGTGGTCGGAGACGACGGCTACGGCGAACGGTGGCGACGGTGGTGTTCGGCCGTGTGAGAGAGAGAGCGAGGGAGAGGAAGGAGAGAGCCGGGGAGAGTGAGAGAGAGCAGGGGGGATCGGGACGGGCTGCGGGCGTCGTCCACGCGGCCAGGAGGGCGTCGGCAAGCAGGAGGTGGCCGCGCGGCCGTGCGCGCGCGAGCACGCAGCAGCTTCGGGGCGAGGGGAGGAAGACGACGGGGAGCTACAGTGCTGGGCTGGGTCGGTTGCTGGCTGGGCCGGCCAGCTGGCTGGGCCGCACAGGTAAGTCTTCCCCTTTCTTTTCTGTTTTCTGTTTTTATTTAATATATCTGCAACTTTGTTGAATTAAATAAAATACCTAGGCAACTCCAAAAATCACCAAACTATTTCTGGCCCATAGTTGGATTATTTCCAACATGAAACATTTTAGTTTGGAGATATTTGAGCATTTAAATATTTTATATAATTTTAAATGCCCAAATTCAAATGGTTATGATTTAATTCAAAAACCCTAGGATGGCCTAGGAAAATGTGCACCATTTTTGGCAGAGGTTCTGAACCAAGACAAAAATGATGGGCATTTTAGAAGGGCATTTCAGGTTCATTGAAAATTATTTTAGTAACCCTGGTTGGTTTCAGAGGGGACTGGGGGTTCTGTCATCCCCATTTCAAGTTTCTGATGAAAGAGTAAACATGATGCAACACTCTAATGCATGACTAGCTAGGGTGTGACAACTCACCCCCACTCAAAAGAATCTCGTCCCGAGATTTGGGTTCCTCCGAGAAGAAGGCGGGATACTCGAGTCGAAGACGATCCTCCCTTTCCCAAGTTTCTTCATCCTCAGAATGGTGCGACCATTGAACCTTGAGAAACTTGATATTATGACGTCGCGTGGTACGTTCGGCTTGATCGAGGATACGAATGGGGTACTCTCGATATGTAAGATTATCTTGGAGATCAAGCGTTTCGTGGTCCACTTCACGGATAGGATCCGAGAAGCAACGCCTGAGTTGAGAAACGTGGAAGACATCGTGAACTCTGGAGAGGTGCGGAGGTAGTTCCAACTGGTAGGCAACTTCCCCTCGTTTGGCAAGAATGCGAAAAGGTCCAATGTAACGAGGAGCCAATTTGCCTTTGATACCGAAACGATGGGTTCCCTTCAGAGGGGTGACCCGAAGATAAGCCTTCTCGTCAACCTCGAAAGTCATAGCCTTATGTTTTCGGTCATATTGACTCTTTTGACGGGATTGGGCTGTTTTCAACTTTTCACGAACGATACGAACTTGTTCTTCTGCTTCCTGAATCATATCCGGGCCAAAGAATTGTCTTTCCCCGGTCTCTGACCAGTTAAGGGGTGTTCGACATCGTCGTCCATAGAGAACTTAAAAAGGGGCTTTACCCAAGCTAGATTGATAGCTGTTGTTGTAAGCGAATTCGGCAAATGGAAGGCACTTCTCCCAGTCCATTCCGAAAGAGATAACGGAGGCTCGAAGCATGTCTTCTAGAATTTGGTTGACGCGTTCCACTTGACCACTTGACTGAGGGTGGAAAGCGGTGCTAAAGGAGAGACGGGTTCCCATAGCATTTTGGAAACTTTCCCAAAATCGAGAGGTGAAAAGACTTCCTCGATCCGAGTTAATTTCCAAAGGAACACCATGGAGGGACACTATTCGGGAGATGTACAAATCTGCCAGCTGACTAGCGGTTATACTCTCACGAACAGGTAAGAAATGAGCTACTTTGGAAAGACGATCGACCACGACGAAAATAGCATTATTCCCTCTTTTGGTCCGGGGAAAACCGGTAATGAAATCCATACCAATTTTATCCCATTTCCATTCAGGAATAGCTAAGGGTTGAAGGGTGCCAGCAGGCCGTTGATGCTCTGCTTTTACACGACGACAGACGTCGCAATTTGCAATATACTGAGCAATTTCCCTCTTCATCCTAGTCCACCAGAACCTCTGGCGTAGGTCCTGATACATCTTAGTACTACCGGGATGAATGGTGAGAGGAGATTCATGAGCTTCCTTAAGGATTAAACGCCTTAGGTTGCGCACTTTGGGAACCACTAGTCGATCCCCGAAGTATACTACCCCTTGATCATCAATGGAGAAACAGTTCGCAATTCCTTTCTGAATGTTTCTCTTGATGCGGGAGATTCCCGGATCTACCTTCTGTGCTTTGATAATTTGATCCGTAAGGGTAGGTTTTGCCACCAAGGTGGAAAGAAAACCTTGAGGTATAATGTGAAGGTTAAGCTTCCGAAATTCCTCATGGAGAAGCGGTTGACTTTGTTTTAACATCAGGTTGTTACAATAAGATTTACGACTTAGCGCATCAGCCATGACGTTGGCTTTCCCTGGGGTGTAGGTTATTCCTAAGTCGAAGTCAGTGATCAATTCAACCCAACGTCTTTGCCTGAGATTCAGATCCGGTTGGGTGAAGATGTACTTCAGACTTTGGTGATCAGTGAATATCTCGCAACGATTACCGAGGAGGTAATGTCGCCAGGTCTTAAGTGCATAGACTATGGCTGCAAGCTCTAGATCATGAGTAGGATAATTCTCCTCATGTGGGTGCAATTGCCGTGAGGCGTAGGCAATTACGTGTCGATCTTGCATGAGAATGCAACCTAGTCCTTGTCGCGAGGCGTCGCAGTAGATAACAAAGTCCTTGGAGAAGTCTAGCGGTACCAGCAAGGGAGCAGAGGTCAGGCGTCTTTTCAGTTCCTGAAAGCTGTGCTCACATTGTGGGGTCCATTCGAACTTTTTATCTTTCTTGAGGAGTTCGGTTAGAGGTTTGGCAACTTTGGAGAAGTTCTCGACAAAGCGACGGCAATAGCTTGCTAAGCCTAGAAAACTCCGAACTTGCTTGACTGATTCAGGTGGAGTCCAATCAAGGACGGCTTGAACTCGCTCAGGGTTAACAGCAATACCTTTACCAGATATTACATGACCCAGATAGGTCACTTCTGACAACCAGAATTCACATTTAGAAAATTTGGCATAAAGGCGATGCTCTCGAAGTTTCTTCAACACTAGCCTTAAATGTTCGGCATGTTCTTCCTCGTTCTTGGAGTAGATGAGTATATCATCGAGATAAACTACGACGAATTTATCCAAATACTCCATGAAGATTGAGTTCATTAACCGAGAAAAAGTGGCTGGAGCGTTGGTTAGTCCGAAGGACATGACGGTGTACTCGTATTGGCCATAACGAGTAACAAAGGCCGTTTTAGGAATGTCCCCGTTTCTGATTTTGATTTGATGGTAGCCCAACCTCAAATCCATCTTGGAGAAGACTGAGGATCCAGCGAGCTGATCATACAGATCGTTGATCCTGGGAAGTGGATATTTGTTCTTGATTGTGACCAAATTGACAGGTCGGTAATCTACAACCATCCGGTCCGTACCATCCTTTTTCTTAACGAACAGGACGGGGCAAGCCCACGGAGATGAGCTAGGTCGGATGAAACCCTTTTTCAAGGACTCATCGAGTTGTTTCTTAAGCTCGGCTAGTTCTAGGGGTGCCATCTTATAGGGTCTTCTAGCAATCGGAACGGTTCCGGGGATGAGGTCGATTACGAACTCAACATCCCTGTCAGGTGGAACACCTGGCAATTCCTCTGGGAAGACATCCGGGAAGTCACGGACTACCGGAATGTCCTCAAGGTCTGGCAAAGGGCTGGCGTTAAGAGAATATAATTGTCGCTTGGCTATTCGGGTCAAGACATTGACTGTCTTCCCCGAAGGATGGGTGAGTTGAACAGTCCTAGAGAAGCAATCAATTTGGGCATGATGAGCTGACATCCAGTCCATACCCAGAATGATATTAATATCTGAAGATTTAAGGGCTATCAAGGATGCAAGAAAAACAAGTCTGTCGACTTGGATTTCATTTCCATAACTTACCCTAGAGGTCTGCCATCTAGACCCAGGGGTAGAGATTTCCATAGTGGATGGCAAGTCACAAAATGCAACGTTATGCAAACGAGCATAATTTTCAGATATAAAGGAATGAGAGGCCCCTGTATCGAAAAGAACAGATGCCGGGTGGCAATTAACAAGAAGCGTACCGAGAACGACGTTGGGATCCTCTTGAGCTTCTTCGGCAGAGACACAATTGACATGGCCACGTGAAGCGGTGACCGGTTTAGCATGAAACACTTTTCCTGTCGGCTTGCCACGGCCAACAGCTTTAGCAGATTGATTGGGGTTGGTCTGGGGACACTCACGCATATAGTGACCAGATTCCCCACACTTGAAACAAGTCACGGAACTGGTACGTGGAGGAGCATTATTGGTTGGACCCCCATAGGGCTTGGCTGGAGCAGACTGTTGAACGGGGCGAGGCGCCTGGAAAGATGGCCTCGGTGTGAACCTGGGTGGCAGGGCGGTGTTGGGTACCCACACGCGGCGCTTCTGAGGACCAGCACCGGATGAGGAACCCATGTCACGTCCATGCTTGCGTGTTGCGTCATAGTCAGTCTGACCAGTTTCAGCACTGATGGCTTTGTTGACAAGTTTCGGAAAAGATGTGCACTCATGCAGACGGAGGTCGCGGCGAAGCTCAGGACTAAGGCCCTTACGGAACCTTGCTTGCTTCTTGGCGTCAGTAGACACTTCCTCAGTTGCATATCGGGCGAGCTTACCAAACTCCCTGCTATAGGCATCCACAGAAAGTCGGCCTTGGGTGAAATTGCAAAATTCTTCACGCTTACGGTCCATGAGACCCTCCGGAATGTGATGTTCACGGAAAGCCTCGCTGAATTCAACCCAAGTAGTGACATGGCCCGCTGGGCGCATAGCTCCATAATTCTCCCACCATAGGCTGGCAGGGCCTTCAAGATGATATGCAGCAAAGGTGACCTTGTCAGCCTCCGCTACCAGCGCGGAACGCAGCTTGTGAGAGATACTGCGAAGCCAGTCATCAGCGTCGAGAGGCTCGACGGAGTGGTGGAACGTGGGTGGATGCAATTTGATAAAATCACTGAGTGACACCACGTTAGCCCTCTGATGGTGTGCTTTATTCTGTTCAATACGCTCCAACAAACGGTTTGTCTCCCGCTTGTTTCTCTCAGCTTCCATCATAACCTCGGCTAGTGAAGGAGGTTGAGGCAGATGTTCATTTCTAGCTTCACTGCCTTCGGCCTGCTCTTGAGAAGCAGGGTTGGCGCGCGTGTTGACCATCCTAGGTAATCAAGACAATGATTTAGTCAGAATGATAAAATTCCGACATAGGAATACATAATGTAAGGAATAACTCGGAATGCAAGATGATCATCCGTATGACATGGTAGATACAGAAACTGCTTCTTTATTCCATCGTCATACACACCATACAAGGTTTAGTACAAGACCAAACAAAGTACTATTACGGTGAAAAGGGATTACATCTCATCGGAGGCATTCCAAACTCCTATACATTATTTTTCTACAACTCCGGAAAGAGTACAAACTAGGACACATCCCACGAGTCACGCGGGACGATAGACGACACAGCTAGTGCGAACTAGTGGTACTACCACTAACTCAGACCGATCCGTAGTAGTCCTCGTAGAAGTCACCTCCATAGCCTGGAAGTTCAACATGATCATCCGGAAACAGACGGTCTCGCGGAGCTTGTGGACCATAGGGGCTAGGATGAGGTCGTGGACCAACAAACGGTGGCCTGCGGGGACCGCGAGGTGGGGTGATGCCTCCTACATCACGCCAAACCATCACGTCTGGCAGAGCAGATCTCACAGGATAGAGACCGCGCATATCTGAGAATCCAGCTTGCACCGCCGGTGCGAACCGAGTCAAAGTGGCCCAGTGGTCAGCACGGGTATTGAAGAGCTCTAACCTTAAGGCCCGATTTTCACGGTCCTTATCCTCGAGCATCTCAGCAGTGGTGCGAGTTCGTGAATCCTCCTGAGTGGAGTCAGCATAGATAGCCTGGAGATACCCTTGTGCTCCCGGAAGTGATCCTGGCATATACCGGAAATCAGAGTCCCGAAATAAACCAGATCTGACTCGCATAATGGTCATCATAGAGTAGGCGGCATCCTGCACAGCCATCTCAATAGTAACCCCGAGTCCATAGGAGCAGTGAAGAGGCTCAGTGGATCCAGGATAAGATGGAAATATCCTGACAGTGCAGAGATACTGGCTTTGATTGAAGTCCCGGAATTGCTCTTCGACCGTGTACTCAGGATACCAGTGGTATCCAGCCTCAGTCATTACCCTGACCAACTTAGCAGTATGGCCGGGTACATCTAGGCATCGAGTCAGGCGAACCACTTGATTGAGGTCGCGAGTGGCCATCTGAAAGCACAGTTATAATGCAAAGGCATTAGAATTTCTAGCAAAATTTCGGCAGCATAACAGCTGTAAATGCTCAAAAAGGATATTGAGACATTTGACAAAGGATTTCGTACACACTCAACATCGTCATATCAAAGTTCTGAAACCGTTCTGGCAACATAATGTGGTAGTAAAACTGAACTAGGCTTGAACTCATCAACTTATAAGGTACTACTGATTAGTAACACGTGATCCTGATAGAGAGAACAGATCCTAATTCCTTAACCCCCGATGGAAGAATGGACTGACTCAGATCAGAATGTCATAAGATAGAGGAGTAAAAAAGAGCCTTACGTTCCATCCACAAACAATTCCCCTACATATAACTAAAGAATTTCTAGACTCAACATCGACCAGTTTGGCTTGGAGAACCTACAGGCAGTCCGGCTCTGATGCCAACGCTGTCAGGACCCCGACTCGATGTCACATCGATCTAGCTGGTAACACCTCATATCACTTTGCGGCCTCACGCACGGTATCCCCACGGCTGTCGTCTTACCTTTTCTCGGGACCGTTTGCGCCTTTTGGCTCACGTATATGATAGTGTCGCTAGCATCCATATGATAAGGAGCCCGGGCTGACATGACTAGTCGTAAACCCAAAGTGGCACAGACTTACAGGGACAGGCATCCATGACCCAGCTTCGAACGTGTCGGTCAACAGCAAGTGGGTCCGGGCTGTAGCACTGGGCTAGCAGGACTCCGGTAAACCGGGCTGTAGCGGGCTAACAGGACTCCGATACTCAAAGCGTGACATTTCCCCGAAGGGACAGACACAGGAACGAAGAAGGACACATGCCGGCCAGCCTAAGTGTTCCAGAGCAGTAGCAAGCTACCATGGCTCAGCGATAACACTAGGAGACATTTCCCGGTAAGAGAGGCTACTAAAGATAAACAACTAGATAGTCAGATCCCACACATATCAAGCATTTCAATCATACACACAATATGCTCGATATGTGCAAATACAACGAAGCATCACAACATGACTCTATGACACAAGTACTTTATTTAAGGCTCAGGGAGCCATACATATCATACACGAAGGTACGGGTCTCACGACCCAACATACAAGTCATACAGTCATACAAGCCAACAGCGGAAGTACTTTGTCTGGGTACAGACAACTAGTAAAATAAAAGAGGCTTGGAAGCCTAACTATACTACGTGGTCCATCACAAGCTCAGGGTCACCACCTGGGTCTTTAGCCTACTCGTTGATGTCAACGTCTACATAGAACCCATCAGAAGGGGTTGCAGCGTCTTCTGTAAAAATGTAGATTATAGCAACATGAGTACAAAGGTACTCAGCAAGACTTACATCAGATCCTACATACATGCATAGTATCAAGAAGGGTTGGTGGAGTTATTGCAGCAAGCCAGCTTTGACTCTTGGCTAGGCTATCCTACGATACTCCAACTTGAAATAGTTTTGCGCACACGAGTCCACTACTCACCACTTCAATACACTACCGAGGATTCATCTCCGTCTTCCTACGGAAGAGCCATCCTCAGCACTCACACTTATCTTGAGGCTTTTAACAGTTTCCATTTACTTGTCTATGAACTGTATAGGCAACCAAGTAGTCCTTTACCGCGGACGCGGCTATTCGAATAGATCATGTTAACCCTGCAGGGGTGTACTTCTTCATACACGCTCTCACCACTTACCGTCGTTTACACGACATGTACTCGGCAACCTTCAAGCGGAAGCCCAACGTGGGTGTCGGCCACGACCTACCTAATCACCTAAGCCTCCAGTCCAGGTTTATCGCCTATTCAGGTTCCATCCGCAGGGAGTCCGGTCGAGGTTTCCCATACGGCCCCGAACGATGTGAACAGGGTTCCCGAGATACCTAACGGGTATTCGGTACACCCGGCCACGTACCTACCGCATCACAGCCCACCCCTACGGTCAGCGCTGTCCACGGCCTCCAGTAGGCTACAAACACCAGAAACTACTTGCAACTCCTGGACGGAGAACTAGGGTGAATAAGAAGCCGAGAGGGTCCATTGGTTTCGGGCCCAATGCATGGTAGTAGCTGATTCTTAAATCACACATACAGATCTCAGTGCTTAAGGTCGGCTTCAATGAAACAACCCACCATGTACTCCTACATGGCCTCTCATCGATACCTTTACCAAATCGTGTTCACCACACCACTCTCCTTACCGGCATAACATTTCACTCCAGCCCACCACCCAGATGAACCAGACCTGACACGACTCTAAGCATAGCAGGCATAGCAAGGTAGGAACAACACATACATAGGGCTCAATCAACTCCTACACATGCTAGTGGGTTTCATCTAGTTACTGTGGCAATGACAGGTCATGCAGAGGAAATGGGTTCAACTACCGTAGCACACAGCAGTTTGAATCGCGTTGTCTTAATGCAGTAAAAGAGAGCAGGAGCGAGAACATGGGATTGTATCGATATGATCAAATGGTTGGTTGCTTGCCTGATGGTTCGTTGCACGGATACGGTTCTTTGTTAGGGTAATCACGGTACTCCTCGGGGACAGATCCTGTCGCAAAGGACATCGATACACAAACATCACCAAACAATATGCAACAATATGATGCATGCATGAAACATGGCAATATGAGTGTGTTGGGCTAATGCAACTAAAACCAGAAGGGTTTGAACAAATTTGAATCAAGGATTCAAATTTCAAATTCAAATATGGCCTTTTAAAGTGCCTTTTCTTGTTCTGATTAAAACATCAACTTAACTTGTTTGATCATGCATGGAAATGGTACAGATGGATAGATTGGATTTTTCTGATCATTTTTCATATATAATTTGTCCAATTTGGAGTTACAGAATAAAAGTTATGAATTTTTGAAGTTTAATTAATATTCTGGAATTTCCTGATTTAATTTAAATCCAGAAATTCAATTACTGCGTCAGCCTGACGTCAGTGTGACGTCAGCAGGTCAACTGCGGCTGGCTGAAGTCAAACCTGACGTGTGGGGGCCACACGTCAGTGACAGGGGGGGTTAAACAGATTTAAATTAATTCTAATTACTAATTAGTGGCGCTGGGGCCCACTGTCAGTGTCAGGGGGGGTTGACTAACAGTAGTTAGCGCTAACCTAACCATCTGGCCGACAGGGCCCACGCGTCAGTGACCCTGGGGGGGTCAAACCCCAGGTTGGACCAGTCAAACCCCACCGGCGACATGACGCCGGCGAGAGTGCTTTTTGCTATTCCGGCAACCAAATGGACGGCGGAGGACATCTACGTGTTGCTGAGGTCGAGCCGCGTCTATTGGTGGTGGTGGTTGGGCTCGGGGTGGCCGGAGTTGACGGCGGCGAGCTCGGCTGCGGCGGCCGGAGTTCGGGTGCGGTCGGGATCAGTGTTGCAGGGGGTTTGGGAAGGCGTTGGTGCGTTCTACGTGCTCCTGGTGATGTGTGGAGCACGATGGTGTGCTCGGTTGGGCGCTACGGCGACCGTGGCCACGACGGCGACATCGCCGGCGGCGTGGAGCTCTCGGTCGAGGTGGAGCTAGGGCCTAGAGGTCGGGAGAGACCAGGGAAGAAGGGGGAAACGCTCCGGGGGCTCACCGCGGTTGCAGTGGGCGTCGAAGCGGGCTCGGGGACGCGCCGGAGACGACGAATTTGACGGCGACGGTGGTCGGAGTCCGAAGAGGGGAACGGCGACGTGGCGGCGATGCAGGGCTTCCGGGGAGCTGTGGAGCGGTGGGGTGGAAGAGGGAGTTGTGGCGGAGCTTCTGAGCTAGTCGGGGGAGCGAGGGGTGGTCGGAGACGACGGCTACGGCGAACGGTGGCGACGGTGGTGTTCGGCCGTGAGAGAGAGAGAGCGAGGGAGAGGAAGGAGAGAGCCGGGGAGAGTGAGAGAGAGCAGGGGGGATCGGGACGGGCTGCGGGCGTCGTCCACGCGGCCAGGAGGGCGTCGGCAAGCAGGAGGTGGCCGCGCGGCCGTGCGCGCGCGAGCACGCAGCAGCTTCGGGGCGAGGGGAGGAAGACGACGGGGAGCTACAGTGCTGGGCTGGGTCGGTTGCTGGCTGGGCCGGCCAGCTGGCTGGGCCGCACAGGTAAGTCTTCCCCTTTCTTTTCTGTTTTCTGTTTTTATTTAATATATCTGCAACTTTGTTGAATTAAATAAAATACCTAGGCAACTCCAAAAATCACCAAACTATTTCTGGCCCATAGTTGGATTATTTCCAACATGAAACATTTTAGTTTGGAGATATTTGAGCATTTAAATATTTTATATAATTTTAAATGCCCAAATTCAAATGGTTATGATTTAATTCAAAAACCCTAGGATGGCCTAGGAAAATGTGCACCATTTTTGGCAGAGGTTCTGAACCAAGACAAAAATGATGGGCATTTTAGAAGGGCATTTCAGGTTCATTGAAAATTATTTTAGTAACCCTGGTTGGTTTCAGAGGGGACTGGGGGTTCTGTCATCCCCATTTCAAGTTTCTGATGAAAGAGTAAACATGATGCAACACTCTAATGCATGACTAGCTAGGGTGTGACAATGGTAGAAGGCTAATGGAGCACCTACCAGCAAAAGATGAAGTCCTAACCTTAGCGGGTGTATCACCAGGATTTGGAGTATTACATCAAGAAGTTTAGGGTGGACCATTAGGAAGCCGTATTTGTCAAGAAAGTATTCCGTGAAGAACTCAGGACCCAGAAGCTGAAAGTAGCCAAGCTAGAGGAGCAGAACCTCGAGATACCGGAGATTCGTCAGGAACTGAAGGACAATAGGACCATGGTTCATGCCAAGGATGTTGAAACCCATAAGTTTGGAAACGTAAATCCGGAATACTAAAGGACCTCACGAGAGACTTCCCTCAACAGAGATGATCTGGCAAAAGAACTTGAGAAGGACAAGCACGATTGGAAGAAGCCATCGAAGACATGAACAAGACTTGAAGAGTTTGGTGACGTTGAAGATTTATTGGCCACTAGAAGACCAAACCCTTGTTATATACCTATGTTAGATGCGACGATTGTGAGCTGTCATTTGTTTGATGTTTTTCCAACAGCCACAAAACAAAATCAGTCTTTTCAAAACTATTGTTTGTATTGTGTGTATCCCTCTCTATCTCTCTTATCTCACCCCAAAACCCTTAGAACCAATAGAGGATGAATGGAGATGAACTCATATTTTCTGGACTGATGAGTCAATTGGAGACAGACCGATGGATTCATAACATGGAAAATCATATGGAGAATAACACTATAGCCGGAAAGGATATGCCCCAGCATGCTCTTCAGTGCTTTGAAAGAGGTGCTGCTACTTGGTGGAGGATGTACCAAACCATCAATGGATGGCAAGAAGTAACCACTTGGGAAGAATTTAAGTTGTTGCTAAAATCTCGACTTGTGTCCCAGAAGATGAAGCCTTATGGTAATGATATGAAGTTGCACTATCATCCCGGAAAGGCTAACGTAGTAGCCGATGCGTTGAGCCACAAGAGTCATGTCAATACACTCATGACCGGAGGATTACCCAAGGAGTTAGCAGAGGATCTTCGCGAGCTATGTTTGGAAATAGTTCCGAGGGGTTATGTAGCAGCGCTGGAAATTCAGTCTACTTTGATGGATAAGATCAGGGAAGCTCAGAAGACTGACAAAGAGATAGCCGAGATAAAGGAAATGGTGAACAAAGGAAAGGCTAAAGGATTTCTTGAGGATGAGCAAGATACCTTATGGTATGAGGACCCCATCTATGTGCCTAATGACCCCGAGATCAGGAAGTTGATTCTGCAGGAGGCCCATGATTCGCCGTATTCGATTCACCCAGGAAACACCAAGATGTATCTGGATTTGAAGGAAATTTTCTGGTGGACCGGAGAAGGATGTTGCAGAATATGTAGCAATATGTGATTTATGTCAGAGAGTGAAGGTAGAGCATCAGAAGCCAGCAGGATTGCTACAACCATTTCCAATACCCGAATGGAAGTGGGACAAGTTAGGCATGGATTTTATCACAGGATTGCCCAGGACTCGTTCAGGCTATGACTCGATATGGGTTATAGTCGATCGGTTGACAAAGGTAGCTCATTTCATCCCAGTGAAGACCACTTATACCAGTGCTAAGTTGGCAAAGATATACATGACCAGGATCGTATGTCTGCATGGAGTTCTGTCGTGGAAATATCACGTCAGATGTCCTAGAAAGAGGACTTAGTCGTGGAGCCATCACAACAAGGTTAGCCTGAAGGGGTTAAACTGGACAAGGGACACGAGAGTTTATACTAGTTCGGCCCCTTCGATGAAGGTAAAAGCCTATGTCTAGTTGTGATGGAATTATTGGGGTTTCGATGAGCAGGGAGCAAATACGCTTTGCCTGAGTCTCGAGTTGTTGTCTGTTGTTCCTGAACCGCCGCCGGGTCGTCCCTTTATATACACAGGTTGATGCCCGGCCGGTTTACAGAGTCCCAAGGCCGACTCATACAAGTGTTCGGCTCGGTCTCTCCCTTTCCCTAACTTACAGCACAAGAATACAACTATGACGGTTTACCACTATGGGCCCTAAACCGCCTCTGGGCTTCGGGCCTCTAAGCCTTATCAGTAAAGCGCCATCTTCTTGTCCTCCTGGGCTTCAGCATGGTTGAGCATGAACCGGCCCCTCCTGGGCGGTTTATACTCAGTAGTTATATCCTCAACATTAGGCCCCAGATTGATTTGAACCTGTTCATGTCAATCTTCAACACTTAGAAAAATTCCATGGGCATCTTCTGATGATTCTTGTAAACCGCCATGTTACCTGTAAATTTTGGTAAACCGCCGTGACGTCATCTTCTATCACTGCAGTAAATCGTCATGATGTCATGTCTATATAAAAAGATTCCTTTCATTAATTGCTCTCAAAGATCGAGGCGACAAATGCGTCCTCTTTCGCCGCTTCAGGCCCCTCGATTTTCGCGCTTGCCGTTTCATCCTCTTGGCTTTATAAATAGGGTCGGGGGTCTTTCCATTTCCCCGCCTTGCCTCTTGTCTTCCTCCTCGCGACCCGAAGAACTCCAGTGCCGCCGCCGCCACCGTCGGTCCCCGAATCTATACCAACCTAGGCCGCTGCATCACCCTGTTCGGACCAGAGCTCCTGTGATACTCCTCCGCCGCTGCGTGGCCCTGGTAAGCCTTCCTTCCCGTAACCGTAGATCTCCATTAGGGCTTCGAGTTCATCTGTGTTAATCAATGTACATCAGTGCTTCTCCATCTTTCCCTTAGCCTCTTTACTGAACCTAGCTACGCCTGATTATTTCTTTTGCGGCTAGATCCGTAACTTTAGTCTGTCACACCATAACGCCTTGCTGTTCCTAGAAAAACTGCATCTGGACCTTCTCTGTTCCTCTTAGCACCATTGTAGGGCTTTAGGTAAATTTTCCTTATTGAACCACGGTAGATCCAAAATTATACTGTCATACTACGAAATCTGTTTCTGTAAACACTTAGTAAATTTCAGCTCTGCCTCTTCTGTCTAAGGGCGGTTTAACCTTTAGTAGTTAGTAATCCACCGGATACCATTAGCCCTCACTTAAACCGCCATTCTGACTTGGATTGCTATATCCAGTTCAGCTTTCCAATTTGTCCTTTTCAAACTTCCCAGTTTAACACCGGTTTTAGAGCATCTTGACCTTGAACCTTAAACCGGCCTTCACATTTCTTTTACAGTTTATCCTCCAAAATGACTAAGCAATTCTGAGCTTGCAACTGGGCTCCTTCCCGGATCACAGAGACTCAAATCAATGGATACGTTGTAACTGGCGCTTTAGCCTCAAAGAATGTCCTTCATTGGCGAGTCCCTGGCCCTGAGTGCCCTCCTGAACCTCAAGACGGAGAAGTGATTGTATTTATGCAGCACTTAGACCGGGGATTCAGTCCTCCCGGATCAAAATTCTCCTAGGATGTCCTTGCTAGTTTTCAACTCCATCCTCAGGACATTGGACCAAATTCTGTGTCCAATATATGCAACTTCCAAGTGTTATGCGAAATTTACCTTCAAGAGGAACCAACTGTTGAACTCTTCCGGGATTTCTTCCACTTAAACCGCCGAACTGAGTTCTCTGATGGCCCCAATACTGAACTTGGTGGCGTGTTGATTCAGAAGAGAAAATAAGTTAATTTTCCTCACGCCAAACATCACAGCCATCCGAAAGACTGGAATCTAACCTGGTTCTATTGTCAAAATACTGCTCCTGCTGGAGAAAATCCCTTGCCGGGTTACCGCGCTCACCGGCTTAGCAATGGCCATCCACTGCCTCAATGACTCACCGCCAAGGAGCGATAGGCTTACGCACCTCAACTTGCTAAGCTCCGGGCTCTCCTAGCCAACGGTTTGACTGGTGTTGACCTCGTTCGCTGCTGGGTTGCATGGCATGTCCTTCCTTTAAGCCGCCGCTCCAGATTGATGCACGAGTATACCGGCAATGCCAAGGACCCCCAATGCTTTAATGAGATAGAAATGACTGATGATGAAGTCACTGAATCTGTGAAGAAGATGCTAGATGAACCGATCGCTGCATGCAGCCAAACTGGGCTGGCCCCTTTTTACACCTCCAACAAACCGCCAGCGGTAAAGATTTTATCCTTGTACTTTCTTGATCCGCCTCCGCTTTAACATTGTTCTAATAAACCTTTGTTTAATTTTTACAGGCCAATAGCTCCTTCTAGAAAAGGAAGGCTTCAGACAAACCGGCAAGGGCTCCTCATGCCAAGAGCAAAGTTATAAAGAAAGCAGCCAAAAAGAAGACCGGCGAATCTGCTGATCCGCCTGAAGATATTGAAGAATCAGACCCAGAGGTAGAACTTGACTCCCTTGGCTTATTTTTTGTACACCTTATTAACAATGATTGTTGTCAGGACGACGCGGAAGTCAGCCGTGCTGATCATGTTGAGGTAATCCCCCTTTCCTCCGGTTCAGACCACGTGCCGGTTCAAAAATTTCGTTGTGCTATTCGAAAAGTAAAATGCTCTCACCAACTTGCTCATTTGGATCCACAATTTTCTTTAAAGACACAACAAGTTGAAGGCCGTCGCACGACCCGGCACAGTGGTCAACAGGTCACTTCCTCCAGTTTACCACACACTCCACCCCGGAAGCGTCGTCCAGAGGTCTCTTCCTCTTTTAATAAGCCTTGTCCCTTGGCGGGTTGCTTCCGCTACCCACTTAATCCGTCTGATTCAAATTATCAGGTAACTTCTAACTCTTCATCTGGCGATTCATCAACCACGCAATTGCCTCCCCTCAAGACCGTCGCTGGGTAAGCATACTTCCTTTTAGCTTTTTCCATCATGCGTCGGTTTACCATACTAATATTTTGTTTTGATGCTGTAGTGCCAAGGCCCGACTGAGCAAGAAAGCCAAGACCAGCGGCCCCTCTGATGAAGTTGAACCGGAGAAGACCCCAGAAGATGCTGGTAGAGATACTGATGTTGTCATGGATGAATCTGCCCCGCAAGACCCATCCACTGATGCTAATCCGCCGGAAGCTGACCCGGCTACGCATGCTGATCCATCAAGTCCGCATGCTGCACCTCCAAGTCCAGCTGCTGACCCGCCGAGCCCAGCTGCTAATCCGCCAAGCCCAGTCAGAGATATTGTCAATCCACCGAGCCCGCCAAAAGGTGGCGATGATGTTATTATCACCGGCACTGCTTATACCGCCCCAGGCAATCTGGTTGCCTTATCGAAGCATACTGCCAAGGAGGAATTTGCTGCTATGGGCAAAGGGAAAGGGAAAACAGATTTATCCAGCTATGTTAACCTTTCTGCCGAGGAGCTTCATTCCGGATTCCTGAACCGCCTGTACACAAGCCGAGATTATGAGGCCGGTTTGGTGAATATGATGAAGGAGCGCTATGAGGTAACTCTCCACACATTTTAATCTTGCTTTGTTCTGTATATCTCCATTATAGCACCCAAGAGCCGGTTTGATCTTGTCAAGGTGAACTGGGACTTCATGACTCAATATTCATTTTGCCATCTCCTTTTGCCTGTATACTTTTTGACCAAACATGCATTAGCCCCCAAGTGCCAAGATTCATACTTGTATTGAGCTTTGGGACTTTTTTAAACAAGCAGAAAGAGAAAAGCATTCCGCATTAGCCCCCAAGTGCCAAGTGTATAACTGGTTATATACTTGGGACTTTGAGAAAAATATCATCATCATCTGATCTTTGCAGGCCAATATAAACAACAAGGACTCCAAGATTGCCGATCTTCAAGAGAATATCAAGTCCCAGCAATCAGAGACTTCCAAAGCCAGAGAGGAGCTGAAAGGCGCTTTAACAGCCATGGAACAACTGAAGGACATTTTCAAGACTGAGCGTGCCAACTGGGAGACTGAAAAGACTGCATTGCTGAAGCGGGCTGAAGATGCCGAGTCAGCTCTTAAACCGGTGGTGGAAGAGCTAACTGGGTTGAAGCGCCAAGTGAATGCCATGACCTCTGCAATATTTGGTAAGTACTCTTGCCATGATTTCTTGAATGATCATCTTTGAAATTTTACGGTTTAACATCAAAATCTTAAACCATTGTAGGTGGCCGTATTGCTCATCTGGGCTCTGACATGCGGATGAAGCTGAAGGCAGCATATACTTTGATAGAACAACTGTATACCGGCGCCCAACGAGTTATCTGTGCGGTTTCATACAACAATCCGGCCCCAACATTGATCAAGGACACTCTAGCAAGGTTATCCATGACGCTGGCGCAGATAGAAGAGATGAAGCGATCCGCTGCCAGGGCTGGCGCTTTGTTGGCACTTACCCGAGCCAAAGCATGGATAGCTGACCTGGATCCAGTTGATATTGCCAAGGGCTTTCCTAGTGAACAAGAAAACGGGGCAGAATTTGATAACAAAGCCCTCAAAGTTCTGACAAAGGAGATGCGTCCTGTGGCAAGTCAATTGGCAGAAGAAGCTAACTTGACTATTCACCGGTCCTTCTATGATGCCAACAACCAATGGATTGACACTGCCGTGAAGGAAGTGCAAAATCTTATCCCGCCAATCCGTAAGCACACTTACGCCCCTGACGTTGATCCGTCCGAACTTATAAGTGAAGAGGCTGTCTTTTAAGCTTTAACCCGGATTGACTGGACCACCGTTGACTTCCAGCCACTGGATGGGGAGGAGGAGACTGAACCGACGCCAGATGACCCATCAACTTCACGTCAATATGGTGACGAGTCTTGATCCGGCAATCGGGTTGATGTTTCATAAACTGTGCTCTGTGTAAAGAACAATCCCTTATTTTGGGCTTTAAAGCGCCTTGTAATAGGCTAGTTGAAATACTTTGATCTGCTGCCACCGTGCACTGAGATATGACTTTGTTTGATCCGCCATCAGAATTTCAGTGCTGGCGTATATACCTTCATAATATTATGCAATCCCTGTGTCTGCATAATAAAATCTGTGATATGAAATTATGATGTTGGTTTACCAACTTATTTGTAGTAAGGGTGAATACCCAACTTCCACCATGCAGTGCTGGTCTGTATGAAGTAAAACCGGGTTCTGATGAACACCGGAAGATCATACGAGAGACATGTAGTCAAAGCCCGACCGGATTGAAAGATGCCGGTTCACCATTGATTATATGCTTTAACAGATGACAACTGTAAGCCACACCGGGTTAAGAAACACCGGGTTGAGATGAAGACATATAGTCTGGCCTGGTCGAAAGACGCCAATTTTCTTGAAAAGTTGATCAATAAAGATAAAACTTGTAAAAAGCAAAGCAAATAAAAACTTGTAGTCGAGGCTTTTCGAGGGCTGCCAGGCCCAAATTCGAGGCTTTTCGTGGGCTGCCAGGCCGCTGAGTTAAACCATTTGACAAAGCCTTTTAAGATGGGCCTCCAACTAACCAATCGTCGTTTTAACTTTGACAAGTTCAGGGTCTCAATGAGAGTAACTGTCAAACGTTCGGCGGGTCATGCCAGGATTACCTGGATAGGAGTGGCTTACTTGATGAAGGCAGGTTAACCCAGGGTTTTAGGTGAATACACCAGGCTTCCCAGCCGTGGGTCGATACCTGGTTACAAGGGTCCTTTCAAACTCTTTGTAACTTTACACAAAGAGCCCCCAAGTAACTTTGTGAGCTGTGCTCAATGGGTGCCTATGTTTGAGTCGTGCTTGTAGCAACAAATCTCTCTTTGGCCCCTTGGGTGTGAAGCTCCCAAGCTGTATGATGGCATAATAGCCGGTTTAATGGACAAAACAGGTCATTGCTTTAGAAGCAGAAGCCCCCTTGTAACCAAGAAATATTGGAAGAACGGCAGAGGCCCTGCTTGTAGCAAGGATGCCGGTTCATTATATTGATCATAATATATACATTGTCATAATATGTACATAAGAAGAGCCTATCACTCAAGTGTAGTAAGGCCGAAGGAGAGCTATGTTCCACGGCCGCCGGGTCTCCTCCTCAGAAGTGCGTGAGTCTTCTCGAACGTCAATGAGGTAGTATGATCCGTTGTGCAGATTCTTGCTGACCACAAAGGGCCCTTCCCAAGGTGGGGATAACTTGTGCATATCGGTCTGATCCTGGATGAGCCGGAGCACTAAGTCGCCTTCTTGAAAGGTTTTGTTCTAACCTGTCGGCTGTGATAACGCCGCAGGTCTTGCTGGTAAACCGCTGAATGAGCCAAAGCCATATCTCGCTTTTCATCTAACAGGTCCAGTGCTTCTTGACGTGCTTACTCGTTGTCTGCTTCAACATAATTAGCAACTCGAGATGAGTCATGACGAATATCACTGGGGAGTACCGCCTCCGCTCCATAAACCATGAAGAAAGGCGTATAACCTATAGACCGGTTTGGGGTGGTGTTTATGCTCCATAACACAGATGGTAGTTCTTCCACCCAGCAACCCGACGTCCGCTTCAAAGGGACCATAAGTCGGGGCTTTATACCCTTTAGAATTTCCTGGTTAGCTCGCTCAGCTTGACCATTGGATTGGGGATGAGCCACAGATGCTACATCAAGCCGGATGTGCTCTCGTTGACAAAAATCCTCCAGCTCGCCTTTAGATAGGTTTGTGCCATTATCTGTGATAATGCTATGTGGAAAACCGAAACGGAAGATCACCTGTTTGATGAACTGAACCGCTGTGGCTGCATCACACTTGCTTACTGACTCCGCTTCAACCCATTTAGTGAACTTGTCAACCGCCACCAATAGGTGGGTCTTCTTATCTTTTGATCGCTTGAAAGGCCCTACCATGTCAAGCCCCCAAGTTGCAAATGGCCAGGTGATAGGAATCATCCGTAGCTCCTGAGCCGGAACATGAGCTCGCCTTGAGATTTTCTGACAGCTGTCGCACCGTCTGACCAAGTCCTCAGCATTAACATGAGCCGTCAACCAATAGAAGCCATGACGAAAAGCTTTGGCAACCAAGGATTTTGAACCGACGTGATGACCATAGTCTCCTTCGTGGATCTCACGTAAAATCTCACAGCCTTCTTCAGGAGAAACACAGCGCTGGAACACACCAGAAACAGTGCAGTGGTGTAACTCGCTGTTGTGAACAACCATGGACTTGGACCGTCGGACTATGTGTCTGGCCAAAATTTCATCATCTGATAACTCGCCCCGATTCATATATGCCAAGTATGGAACCGTCCAGTCCGGAATGATATGTAAAGCGGCCACCAACTGTGCCTCCGGATCAGGAATAGCGAGGTCCTCCTCTGTAGGCAGTTGAACCGACGGGTCATGCAAGACATCCAAAAAGGTATTGGGCGGCACCGGTTTACGCTGAGATCCTAGCCGGCTTAAAGCGTCAGCTGCCTCATTTTTGCGCTGATCAATGTGCTCCACTTGATATCCCTTAAAGTGACCAGCCACAATGTCCACCTCGCGCCGATAAGCCGCCATGAGCGGATCCTTGGAATCCCAAGTACCTGAAACTTGCTGGGCTACCAGATTTGAATCGCCGAAACACCGTACATGGCTTAAGTTCATCTCCTTAGCCACTCGAAGACCATGGAGTAAAGCCTCATATTCAGCTGCATTGTTAGTACAAGGGAACATTAAGTGAAGAACATAATGAATTTTATCACCTCGAGGGGAAGTAGGGACAACTCCAGCCCCCGAGCCCTCTAATTGCCTGGACCCGTCAAAGTGAATAGCCCAGTATGTACTGTCCGGTTTGTCTTCCGGTGCCTGCAACTCGGTCCAGTCATTGATGAAATCCACAAGAGTCTGGGACTTGATGGCTGTGCGAGGCATATACTTCAAACCGTGTGGCCCAAGCTCAATAGCCCACTTAGCAACCCGGCCAGTTGACTCCCTGTTCTGAATTATATCTCCCAAAGGAGCTGAACTGACCACTGTGATGGGATGACCTTGAAAGTACTGCTTAAGCTTCCAACTTGCCATAAACACCCCATACACCAGCTTCTGCCAATGCGGATATCTTTGCTTGGACTCAATGAGCACTTCACTGATATAGTAAACCGGCCTTTGAACCAGGTACTCCTTCCCAGCCTCTTTGCGCTCCACCACAATGGCAACACTGACAGCCCGGGCATTAGCAGCCACATACAACAGTAGTGGCTCCTTATCAACGGGAGCAGCAAGAACTGGCGGTTCAGCCAACTGCCGCTTCAAGTCCTTAAACGCCGCATCAGCTGCATCACTCCAGACAAAATTGTCTATTTTCTTCAACATGTGATACAGAGGAATTGCATTTTCTCCCAAACGGCTGATAAACCGGTTCAAAGCCGCAATATGACCTGCCAGTCACTGAACATCATTGATACACGCCGGTTTAGCCAAGGATGTAATTGCCTTGATCTTTTCCGGATTAGCCTCAATGCCTCTGTTAGACACCAGAAAGCCCAAGAGCTTGCCTGCCGAAACACCAAAAACACACTTAGCCGGATTGAGCATCATTTTATAAACTCTCAAATTATCAAAGGTCTCTCGCAAATCAGATATGAGTGTCTCTACTTTCCTGGACTTGACCACAATATCGTCCACATAAGCATGAACATTGTGCCCAATCTGAGTATGAAGACAATTCTGCACACAATGTTGATAAGTTGCCTGGGCACTCTTGAGCCCAAAGGGCATAGATACATAGCAGAAGGCCCCAAAGGGAGTAATGAAAGCTATCTTCTCCTGGTCCTTAACTGCCATCTTGATCGGATGATAACCAGAATAAGCATCCAAAAAACTCAAACGCTCACAAATCGCTGTAGCATCAATGATTTGATCAATACGAGGGAGGGCGAAGGGATCAGTTGAGCAAGCTTTATTCAAATCTGTGTAATCCACACGCATACGCCAAGTGCCGTTTTTATTAAGTACCAGCACCGGATTAGCCAACCACTCTGGGTGAAATACTTCAATGATAAAACCAGCAGCCATCAACTGGGCCACCTCTTCTCCAATGTCCTTGTGTCGTTCCTTGTTGAAGCGGCGAAGGAACTGTTTGACCGATTTGAACTTGGGATCAATATTGAGAGTGTGCTCAGCGAGTTCCCTCGGTACACCTGGCATGTCAGAAGGCGTCCATGCAAAAATGTCCCGGTTCTCAGGGATGAACTCGATGAGCGCGCTTTCCTATTTTGGATCCAGATTTGTGCTGATACTAAACTGCTTGGATGAATCGCCAGGAATGAAATCAACAAGTTTAGTTTCGTCAGCTTGTTTGAACTTCAGAGTCGGATCATGTTCTGTAGAGGGCTTCTTCAGGGAAGTCATGTCTGTCGGATCAACATTGTCCTTATAAAACTTTAACTCCTCCATTGCACAAACCGATTCAGCATACGCCGCATCACCTTCCTCACACTCCAGAGCAATCTTACGGTTGCCATGAACCATAATGGTCCCTTTGTGACCCGACATGTTAAGCTGCAGATAAACATAACACGGCCTTGCCAAGGATTTAGCATAAACCGACCGTCCAAATAAAGCATGGTACGGACTTCTGATTTTGACCACTTCAAAGGTCAGTGTCTCGGACCTTGAGTCATGATCATCTCCAAAAACCACCTCCAGAGCTATCTTACCAACTGGGTAAGCCGATTTTCCAGGCACCACTCCATGAAAAACGGTGTTTGACGGCCTAAGATTCTTATTTGTCAACCCCATACGCTGGAAGGTTTCATAGTACAAGATATTGATACTGCTCCCTCCGTCCATGAGTACCTTGGTAAACTTATAACCTCCCACCTGAGGTGCAACCACCAAAGCTAGGTGACCCAGATTGTCAACCCAAGGCAGGTGATCCTCCTTGCTCCAGACAATAGGCTGCTTAGACCAACGTAAAAAACGGGGCACCACTGGTTCAACAGAATTCACTGCTCTTTTATGGAGCTTCTGATCGCGCTTGCACAAGCTAGTGGTGAAGACATGATGCTGTCCACCGTTTAACTGCTTTGGGTTGCTCTGATAACCCGACTGCTGTTGACTCCCCTGATTACCCTGTTGATGGTTACCACCTTGGTTGTTCTGGTTGCCCTAATTATTTTGAAACCATGAGCCTGAACCACCACCACCGTAACCCGGCCCATGGAATCCTGGACCGGAACCACCAGATGGACCCTGATCATATCGAAAAAGATCAGAATTTTTGAACTCCCTCATGATGTGGCAATCCTTCCAAAGGTGTGTGGCAGGAGCCTCCTTTGTCCCGTGCTTTGGGCAGGTCTGGTTTAACAGGCATTCCAGATTCATTCCTCCACCGTGCTAGAGCGGTTTACCCTTACGACGCTGCATATTACCCTACACATTGGTTTTAGCCATAAAATCAGAATTGTCCGCTTTACGCTTACCATTGTTTCCTTGGCCCGCCTGGTTATGTTGTCCCTTTGAACCGACATTCTTCTTTCCCTTCTCCTGTTTCTCTTCATCAGAATCAGGGTCTTTGGTATTATCAGAATCATCATACTTAACCAGAGCTGCCATGAGTGTTCCCATATCATTGCAATGACGCTTGAGCCGTCCCAATTTCATTTTCAATGACTTAAACCGGCAATTACGCTCCAATGTTACGATCACTGTGTCAGCATTGATGCGGTCCGATGAATGCAAAACTTCTGAAACCCGGCGCACCCAATGAGTCGTTGACTCGTTCTCTCCTTGGACACATGCATCTAGATCCACAATGGACATAGGTTGTTTGCATGTATCCTTGAAGTTTGCTATGAACTTGGCCTTCAACTCATCCCATGAATTAATCGAGTTAGCAGGCAGGCTCTTCAGCCAGGTACTAGCCGTTCCTTCTAGCATCATGGTGAAGTACTTTGCACACGCCGCTTCATCTACATCTAGCATCTCCATTGCCATCTCATAACTCTCAATCCACACCTCGGGGGGTTGATCAGTGGTATAATTAGGCACCTTGCATGGCCCTTTGAAATCCTTGGGTAACCACATTACAGAGAGCCGGGATGAGACACGGCCCTCCCCAGGAGCTGAAAGCAAGCCCGGTCCCTCGTTCTACTGACGCCACTGGCTGAACCGGGGCGGGTTGATGATGACCCGCGTACTGTGCCGCTAAAGTGGCCTCCCTTCGTGCTCTGCCATTATCCACTATGTCCTGAGCGTTCCGACCGCCGTTCGCCGGATTAGCCCCTCGAGGCGCATCTCGACGCCGCACGCTGCTTGACACGGCCGGCTCCTCCATGTGCCTTCTATAACTCTTGCTTGGACGGGGGGTTGAATGTATTCTGTCTCGGCTGTAGGAATAAGCCAGTTGCTGAACAACGGCGGTTTGAAGAAGATCCCGGGCTCGTGGAGTCTCAATCGCTGCTAAGGGATCACCCTCCATCGGAATAGCCGCCAAACGTGATGCTGCTGCAATCATGTTATCCAAAGGACTGGAAAAGTGACTCGGTGGTGTTGTGACATACTGTGGTGGGTTGTCCGTCCGTCGAGGCCGGTCCGTCGCCCGTGGCTGATCTGGCGCTGCCCCAGGTGCTTCGGTCCGGTTTACTCCTGCCGGATTGCTAGGCCCAGCTCCTGGTGTACTGAAGAGATTCAGACCCTCGTAAATTTGTGGCACTCAAGACCGGTACTTCCTTCTCATAACTTTGTTTTATGCGTTTTGATCCAACGTAAGCCGGTAATTCTGCGCTTGGATTTCCTGTGATCTGGCATCTAAAGCGGCCCGTTCTTCATCCATCCTGGCCTCCTCAGCCGCCAAGTCCGCCTTGGCTTGAACTATCTGATCCTTTAACTTCGCAATATCTGCATTGTGCTGAACTTGAGTCTCCGGAGTTACCGCTGTGGTCAACAATGCCGTCCAATCGTCCAGTAAACCGGCAAGAACTTGAGCCGGCCGACGCACCGGGCCTCCTGCCGCGGCTACCAATCCGGAGACCATTGCTGCTGTAGATGAAGATCGCGACCTAGTTTGGCGGTTCAAGGGGACCCAGAATACTGTCGCCATCGGAGTATCCCTCGAACCGGCCATCGTGCAATTGGTATAGCGACTCGGTTTCGCCAGTGGACGATTCACCATCTGAGTAGACGGCCATCTCACCGTCGGACACTGGTTCAGATTCCGCGCCATGGATGAATCCTACAAATGCACGCTTCATGGCAGGCTAAACCCAGGCAGGACTTGCACGCTGAGCTGTCTCGACAAGGTCGATGGAGAAGTTCGGCTCAGGGCCCGGTTCGCCGATCTTGCCAATGAAAACGTGAATTCCGCCAAAGGGGACCCGGTACCCGTACTCGATTGAGCCAGCCTCAGGGCCCTAGCCTGCATCGTCGACGTAAAACTTGCCGCGACAACTCTTGGTCATCCGGCCAACCACGTACCCCTTGAGTCCTTCAAAGCTTCCCTTCAAGAACTTGAAACCATCGTGCGATAGCCCCATGATGGGCGCCAACTGTCGTGGAAATATCATGTCAGATGTCCTAGAAAGAGGACTTAGTCATGGAGCCATCGCAACAAGGTTAGCCTGAAGGGGTTAAACTGGACAAGGGACACGAGAGTTTATACTAGTTTGGCCCCTTCGATTGAGGCAAAAGCCTATGTTTAGTTGTGATGGAATTATTGGGGTTTCAATGACCAGGGAGAAAATACACTTTGCCTGAGTCTCGAGTTGTTGTTTGTTGTTCCTGAACCGCCGCCGGATGGTCCCTTTATATACACAGGTTGACGCCCGGCCGGTTTACAAAGTCTCGAGGCCGACTCATACAAGTGTTCAGCTCGGTCTCTCCCTTTCCCTAACTTACAGTACAAGAATACAACTATGACGGTTTACCACTATGGGCCCTAAACTGCCTCCGGGCTTCGAGCCTCTAAGCCTTATCAGTAAAGCACCATCTTCTTGTCCTCCTGGGCTTCAGCATGGTTGAGCGTGAACCGGCCCCTCCTGGGCGGTTTATACTCAGTAGTTATATCCTCAACAAGTTCCGAGGACCATTTATTAGATAGAGGAACCCAGTTTACCTCAAAGTTCTGGAATCAGTTGCATGAGACTTTGGGTACCAGGCTAGAGTTCAGTACGACCTTTCATCCGCAGACAGATGGACAGACCGAGAGAGTCAATCAGATTCTGGAGGACATGTTGAGAGCTTGTGCGCTAGATTACGGATCTAGTTGGGATGACAATTTGCCGTATGCAGAGTTCTCTTACAATAACAGTTATCAAGCCAATTTGAAGATGGCCCCTTTTGAAGCCTTGTACGGAAGGAGGTGCAGGACACCGTTATTGTGGTATGAAGTTGGAGATCGTCAGTTGTTTGGACCAGATTTGATAAAAGAGTCTGAAGAGAAGGTTAAACTGATTCATGATAGACTCAAGGTAGCCCAGTCCAGGCAGAAGAGTTACGCAAATTCTAAACGCAGAGAGACAGTTTTCAAAGTCGGAGACATAGTATATCTTCGTGTGTCCCCACTTCGAGGATTTAAGCGTTTTGGAGTTAACGGAAAGTTAGCACCACATTTTGTGGGATCATACAAAGTTTTGGAGCGTATGTGAGAAGTTGCTTACAAGCTGGAACTGCCAGAAGGATTGTCAGGAGTTCACGATGTGTTCCACGTTTCCCAGTTGAAGAAGTGCCACGCATAGATGGTCGATATTCCTCTGAGAGATACAGTGCTACTAGAAGCGATTCAGCTCGACAACGATTTGACTTACGAGGAGAAACCAGTGAAGACTCTCGAGTTTGCCAGCCGAGTCACACGCTGTAAGGTTATCAAGTTTTGCAAAGTTCAGTGGAGCCACCACATCGAGGATGAAGCCACTTGGGAACGAGAGGAGGACTTACTGAAGGACCACCCACACCTATTTTCTAGGCAACCCGAATCTCGAGGGCGAGATTCATCTTATGGGGGGTAGGTTTGTAACATCCCAAATTTTCAATTTGGAATGTTATACATAGGTCATCATTGCATATCATATTTTATTACATATTTTTAGTTGATTCTAGAAATTCGAAGCAACTCAAGGACCGACGGAGAGAGTTGGGGATTTCGTTATTTTCATATTTGAGTTTTCTCAAATTTTGAAAAGAGGATCATTTGGTTTTAATCATTTTTCTCTTCGAATATTTCTAATATGAAAATAAAAAAGAGGGGATAAAATGACTTCTCCAAATATAAGAAATATTGGAGGAAAAATATTAAAATCAAATAAGAATTTTTTTGGACTTTTATTGCTATTTTATTTGAATTAGGAAAAAAATGCGTTTTTCAAAATTGCATTAGCGGCCCAAATAAATGTTCACTTTATCCACAATATTATTAGAGGACCAAGAAAATTTATTACAGGATTTTTGGACTCCGTTTAGTATTTCTTTTATATGTTTTTCCGCGTCAAGATTATTTTAAAAAAAGTGAACCGACCTAACGGGTCGTGCCCAACCCGGACACTGTCCGGCTAGGCTTTATAAGCCGCGGCCCGACCCTGCGCGCCGCC
>NC_041385.1:395538149-395563622 GCF_002162155.2 Triticum dicoccoides | reverse complement strand
CCGCCGCCGCCGTGGTAGCCTCTGCCGCCGTCCGGTTTTTCTCGGGAAAACCATTGGTTTTTTTTAAAATCCTAGATCTAGTTTTTTTAGATCGGTTTGGTTTTTGTTGGTTTAGTTAAATAGCGGACGTTCGTCCGTATGTTTGTCTTAACGAACGCTGTTCGTCAGTTAGCCACAGACATCGAACATTCGTTCGTTAGCCTGTTCATCTCGTTTTATTTTCCAGGGTTTTTCCGCGATTATTTTTGATCACGATTTCCACCCTGATCTTCGTTTTAGTTTATCTTTTCGCTCGTTTTATCCAAATCAGGTGAAACAAGCACCTAAATCTTCGTCTCGAAGCCCTCTTTCTTTTTAACCAACTTGAACAAGATTTTGGTACTACAAAATTTGACTTTAGTCCAAATTAGTAAACGAATCTTGTTTCTTTCGTAGTTTGAGTTTCATTGTTCCGTTTGTTTTGATTCTTTTTGCGAACCAGAGTTCTTCAGTTGAACTTTTTGGTTAGATCTTTTATTTGAGTTTTACCCGTACTTCTAGTTGAGTGCTTATGTTGTTATTGTTTGTTTGCGATAGAATTCCCGGAGTGCGAAGCGTGCTACTACGAGTCTGTAGGTTTTGCGGATCATCAGCAATGCAAGTAACACTTTGATCATACTCTTCGTTACCCAGTTTTTATGCATTAGTTTCAACTCTCAAACATTGCATTGGTAGGACTTGCTTAACATGTGGGTTTGGGAAGTAGATGATGAGGTAGAACCTATTACCCTTTTTATTATCAAACCTTTGGGAGTTACTTCTATGTTATGCTCAGTATTACTATGTTATGCTCGTAGATGTGGATTGGGTGAGTGTATACGTGACAGATGTGAGTATTGTTAATTAATGGTTAACTTAAGATGGCTACTTAAATAGACATCTGGGTGGATTGGTTGAGGCACCCTGGAGTACTCAGTGGTTGTCAGGGCACCTGGAGAATCCAGTGTTGTCCTAGGATATCCCGGAGTACCCGTGTGATTATCCCATGGAATGCCACCCAGGTTCAAAGGGATCATAAGATTATTCATGCTAGAAACTTTCGTGTGCAGCCACAAGCCAATATGGGCTCTGGCATAGTTGAGTATGTTGTGTGACCTCTTTCAGTGGTAGACTAGCAGATGTAGGGGATGTAGGTGGTACTGTCTACCCAGAGTAAAGAGTTAATGCTTCTGAAAGACTGTGTCTCGGTCATCCATTTCTCAAACATCTTGTAGTGCGAGAAATCTAACGGAGGAGATCGAGTCTTGTGGGGAAAAGTGCGCAAACCTCTACAGAGTGTATAAACTAATCATGGTTAGCCGTGTCCCCAGTTATGGACATCTTGAGTATCTGGTTCTTGGATTATCATGTTGATCTCATCACTTTAAATTAATTTGATTGGGTTTAATGATGATGCTTAATTGGGATTGAGTTGGAGGAACCTTCTCAATGTTTAACAACCACCATGATAGTCAAATAAAATTTATTCCTTTGTTGTAGGAAAAATTTAGCTTTATGCAAAATTAAACTTAGAGCCTCCACCAGCCAAATATGCATGTAGTGATAGCCATTATTCAGCATTGCTCTACAGTGTGAAATTGCTAGTACATTCAATGTACTGACCTACATGGCTGCAATGTCTCATGTTGTAGGAATCTTACGACGAGTAAGTGATACGTTAGGGTTACGATTTCTACACTCAACTTTGTCGTTGGTGTTGATGGGGATCCACAACCTTGTTGTTACTTCCGCTATATGGATTGAGGTAATAGTATTTACGTTACTTTATACATGTGATTTACCTCTGTTATAAATCCTCGAGTACTGTGTGTGTCAGCATACCGATCCAAGGATGACACTTAAGCACAGAGATTCGATCCATTCGGGTCGGGTCGTTACAAGATGGTAGCACAGCACATGTTGACTGTAGGATGTGACCCCTAGAAATTGGTAAGCCCATAGGAAAGATTTTCTCTAAAACTTTATTTTTCAAAAGATCTTTACCTCTCTTCTTTTGTGAGCTTTATCAAATATCCCCTTTTAGTTAGACAATACCCCTTTCCCCTTTTGACCACACGAAGATTCGACTGATGAGACCCCAATGGTTCATCAAAATACCCCCCGATACTAGCCATAGATTCATCAAAATAAGCAAACAACACGCGAAAAATAGAATCTGTCAAAAACAGAGCAGTCTGTAGTAATCTGTATCAAATGTATACTTATGTAACTCCAAAAGTTCTGAAATAAATGGGTGGACATGAGGAATTTATCTATTAATCATCTACAAAAGAATCAACCTAAAAGCACTCTCAAGTAAAAAATGGCAGCTAATCTCGTGAGCGCTAAAGTTTCTGTTTTTTACAGCAAGATCATAAAGACCTCACCCAAGTCTTCCCAAAGGTTCTAGTTGGCACAAACACTAATTAAAACATAAAAACACATCCAAACAGAGGCTAGATGAATTATTTATTGCTAAACAGAAACAAAAAGTAAGGAACAAAAATAAAAATGGGTTGCCTCCCAACAAGCGCTATCGTTTAACGCCCCTAGCTAGGCATAAAAACAAGAATAGATCTAGGTATTACCATATTTGGTATGCAATCCATAAGTGGCTCCCATAATAGATTCATAAGGTAATTTAATTTTCTTCCTAGGAAAGTGTTCCATGCCTTCCCTTAATGGAAATTGGAATCTAATATTTCCTTCTTTTATATCAATAATTGCACCAATCGTTTCTAAGGAAAGGTCTACCAAGAATAATAGGACATGTAGGATTGCAATTTATATCAAGAACAATGAAATCTATGGGCACATAATTCCTATTTGCAACAATTAGAACATCATTAATCCTTCCCATAGGTTTCTTAATGGTGAAATCTCGAAGGTGCAAATTTAAAGAACAATCATCAAATTCACGGAAACCTAACACATCACACAAAGTTTTTGGAATCGTGGAAACACTAGCACCCAAATCACATAAAGCATAGCATTCATGATCTTTAATTTTAATTTTAATAGTAGATTCCCACTCATCGTAAAGTTTTCTAGGGATAGAAACTTCTAATTCAAGTTTTTCTTCATAAGATTGCATTAGAGCATCAACGATATGTTTGGTAAAAGCTTTATTTTGATCATAAGCATGAGGAGAACTGCTTTGAATGAATATCAGACTTCAATATTGTACCATGGGTGTTGAATGAATACCTTCCTCGCCTTTTGACCATGTAGGTGGTTTGAGAGGTAATCGTTGGTGAACTGCTTTGAAAAGTACTCAAAACAAAGCTATGCATAAATCGCTGTTGTAAATTTTGAAATGGCCCAAGGGGTAAAAACAAGGTAAAAGAGTTGGTACCATCCTATAGTTGACTGATATTCTAACAATCTTTCTGAGTTTCTTGACTTGACTGATATTCATGGACATCTCATTTCCCCACGTGCAAAATGGGTCTAAGCCTCTGACAATAGGACCTACATGTGCAAGACCAAATTGTAAGAAACCTAAAGATTAGAATGATTCCTACAACTGCACCCTAATGTGCTATTAGCCAAAGGACCCTGCTTGAACAAACCTCGATGGTAAACCGCAGTGTCCCCCATTGTTTCCCTGCAACACACATAAGAAAGATCTTGATCAGGTTAACTGAGAGTTGCCATACTATCAGTAGAATATATATTGAGTACAGCCAAATTCGATTGGTGTCACATGCATAACAATACAAAATTGTACCCACAGCAAATAAAAATCAAATTGCAGAACTGAACCAAACAGTTAAATGAAAAACAGACCAAATGAACCAAAATAGTTAACTGAGCACGACATTGCAGAATAGAAACATGTACTAGAAGATAAGACAGTTAACAAAACAAAGAATGCTTGAGAACAATACTACGAAATATAGCAATTGTTGGACCAAAGTGTTAACTGAATATTACATTTGAGAGGACCAAACTATTAACTGAACATCAGATTTCATATTAACATTACAGAGGATAAATCACTAGAAGGCACTGGCGGTGGCCTCGATAAAATAGCACGAACTGTATTTTAAGGTAGACAACCGTGTGGCGGTGTCGACAGTGGCCTCGAAGATGAGGTGCTCCTCCAAGATCTGGTGGTCGACACGCATGGAAGCCATAGAGACCTTGTGCGCGCGTGCAGCCGCATGCTACTGAGCTTTATTTTGATCATAAGCATGAGGAGAATTTAACACGGATTGCAACAAGGAAATACAATCTATGAAAGAACAATTATCATAATTCAATTCCTTGAAATCCAAAATAGTGGGTTCATTGCTATGTAAAGTTTTGACCTCTTCAATCCCACTTTTACCTATTTTTGCATCAAGATCTAAAAACTCCGAATCACTGGGACGCCTTTTAACTAAAGTTGACTCATCTTCAGTCCCATCTTGATCAAGATTCATACTGGAAAACAAAGATTTAATAGGAGACACATCAATCACTTTTAGATCTTCATCATTATTGTCATTATCTAGATCTTCCAGTTAAGCGGCCATCTTATTAACTAAGGTGGCTAGCTTATCCGAAATTTGGGCTGTTAAGTTCTCAAGATGAGCAAACTGAGATTTCAAACCATAAAATTCTTTAGACATATCATCAAGCTCTTTATTCATGTATTCCATAAAACTTTTCTGTTCTTTAAGCTTGTTTCTGAAGAAATTATTATGCTCAAATTGCAAAGACATAAAGCTTCTAACATTGTTTTCAATTTCTTCCAACCTTCTAAGGTGAGGATCAAAGCTTTTTGGAGGAGCCATCAAAGCAAAACAGGCACACTAACACCCAAAAACACAAGAGGCAAGCAAAAAGAGACGGACGAAAAAAGGCTGAATAAAACGGCAAAGGTGAAGTGGGGGAGAGGAAAACGAGAGGCAAATGGCAAATAATGTAATGTGAGGGATACCAGTTTGTAATGGGTACTTGGTATGTCTTGACTTGGCGTAGATCTCCCCGGTAATGGCTCCAGTAAGCCTTCTTGCTACCTCTCGAGCATGTGTTGGTTTTCCCTTGAAGAGGAAAGGGTGATGCAGCAAAGTAGCGTAAGTATTTACCTCAGTTTTTGAGAACCAAGGTATCAATCCAGTAGGAGACTACACGCAAATCGCCTAGTACCTGCACGAACAATCAAGAACCTTGCAACCAACGCGATAAAGGGGTTGTCAATCCCTTCGCGGCCACTTGCAAAAGTGAGATCTGATAACGATAATAAGATAAATATTTTTGGTATTTTTGTTGTATAGATTGGAAAAGTAAAGATTGCAAAAGTAAATAGTAAACTAGAATTGTAGATCGGAAACTTATATGATGTAAAGTAGACCCGGGGGCCATAGGTTTCACTAGTGGCTTCTCTCAAGATAGCATATATTATGGTGGGTGAGCAAATTACTGCTGAGCAATTGATAGAAAGGCGCATAGTTATGAGAATATCTAGGAATGATCACAAACATAGGCATCACATCAGTGACAAGTAGACCAAAACGATTCTGCATCTACTACTATTACTCCACACATCGACCGCTATCAAGCATGCATCTAGAGTATTAAGTTTGTAAGAATAGGGTAACACATTAGGCAAGATGACATGATGTAGAGGGATAAACTCAAGCAATATGATATAAACCCCATCTTTTTATCCTTGATGGCAACAATACAATACATGTCGTTTCCCTTTCTGACACTAGGATCGAGCACCGCAAGATTGAACACAAAGCTAAGCAGTTATCCCATTGCAAGAAAGATCTAGTAGGCCGAACTAAACCGATAATTCGAAGGGACTTGCAAAGATATTAAATCATGCATATAAGAATTAAGAGAAGAACCAAATATTGTTCATAGATAATCTTGATCATAAACCCACAATTCATCGGATCTTGGCAAACACACCGCAAAAAGTATTACATCGAATAGATCTCCAAGAACATCGAGGAGAACTTTGTATTGAGATCCAAAGAGAGAGAAGAAGCCATCTAGCTAATAACTATGGACCCAAAGGTCTGTGGTAAACTACTCACACATAATCGGAGAGGCTATGGTGTTGGTGTAGAAGCCCTCCGTGATCGAATCCCCCTCCAGTAGATCGCCGGAAAAGGCTCCAAGATGGGATCTCACGGGTACAGAAGGTTGCGGTGGTGGAAAAGTGGTTTCGTGGCTCTCCTGGATGTTTTCAGGGTATAAGAGTGTATATAGGCAAAAGAAGTAGGTCGGTGGAGCTACAAGGGGCCCACGAGGGTGGGGGGTGCACCTACCCCCTGGGCACGCCCTCCTGCCTCGTGGCCACCTTGTTGATTCCTTGACTTCCACTCCAAGTCTCCAGGATTGCGTCTGTTCCAAGAAAAATCCTCACGAAGGTTTCGTTCCGTTTGGACTTTGTTTGATATTCCTTTTTTGCAAAACACTGAAATAGACAAAAAAAGCAATTTGCACTAGGCCTTCGGTTAATAGGTTAGTCCCAAAAATAATATAAAAGAGCATATGAAAGCCCATTAAACATCCAAAACAGATAATATAATAGCATGGAACAATCAAAAATTATAGATACGTTGGAGACGTATCAGGTGTCGCGCCATTGGTCGGGGCATGTGGGACGGGAATGGAGGAGGATGGTGTGGGCGGGGTGTGGATTACCTGACCATATCAACGAGGCCGTGCAGCAAGAAGAAGGGTCGGTGGCAAGGAGGCCGCACAGCAAGAATAAGGGTCGCCGGCGAGGAGGCGGCACTGCAAGAAGAAGGGTCACCGGCGAGGAGGCGACGCTGCAAGAAGAAGGGTGGCTGGCGAGGAGGCGGTGCTGCAAGAAGAAGGGTCGCCGGCAAGGAGGCTGAGCTGTCAGTAAGCAGCAGTGAAGGTTTGAACTTGGAAAGCAAGGAGGAACCATTGGAAATGTGGCTTTTGGTAGGAGGTAGGGGGCGGGGAGATAGATATTTCCGCGGTGGCAAAAAGAATTTGCTCGATGCCGCGAGAAACTGGCGCGCAAGTGTGGTTCAAGCGGGGCGGTGGACTGTAGATGACGAAGCTTCCTACGTAAGCTAGAAAAGACGATGCGCCGAGATATTTTATATCGCATCCCACACGATTCTTTCTAGTAAACTGTTTGTGGTATACCTGATTTTTTCATTATGTTTTGAAAGACAAAATGGTCTTACGGAGGGAAAGGATGGTGTTTGAATCGCTAGAACATTTACGTACAGTGGACATGCAACTAGTACATGAGTGTCGTGTTTAAATTTGGAATTATTCCGGGTTCGTTTGACACTTTATGCATTAATTGAGTTTCTGGGCATTTAATGTGCATAATTCAAATTTGAACTACAAGCTCGTGCTCCAATGCACCAAAGTTTGTTGAAAAAATGCATGTGTATCTTTGGGTGAATTTATAGGTCCCATGCAAGAAATAGGAATGCAATTCAAACATCTGGGAATCGTGCCTCGGCCGGAAAGATTGAGAAACTTGATTTTTTAATTCGTGTAAATCCAAAACACGCCTGAAAATCATGAAACTTGGCATGGTATCATGACATGGCACCAACATGCTGCGGTAATTTTTTGGCCGTATTGGGACAAGCTTTGGTGTAAGCTTCTTGCAAACCGGAGCTTCCCTTAAGAAGGCTCATGGTTCCGAGAGGGAACGTGTCACCTCCGTGTGTGAAACGAGATACATACACTGCCTTCTCCGCCTTCATTTTTTTACACTGGCAGATTAGACCAAATAGAAGTATCGTGCTAAAATTTGAAATTATTCGGGGTTCGTTTGGCCTTTTTTATACATTAATTGAGTTTCTGCGCATTTAATGTGCATAATTCAAATTCGAACTACAAGCACATGCTCCAGTGCACCAAAGTTGGTTGAAAAATCACATGTGTGTTCTTGGGTGTATTTATAGTTCCCATGCGAGAAATGGGAATGAAATTCAAACATCTAGGCGTCGTGGCTCGGCCGGAAAGATTGAGAAACTTGGTTTTTTAATTCCTGTAAATCCAAAACACGCCTGAAAATCATGAAACTTGGCATCGTGTCATGACATGGCACTAACATGCCGCGGTAATTTTTTAGGCCGAATTGGGACAAGCTTTGGTGTAAGCTTCTTGCAAACCGGAGCTTCCCTCAAGAAGGCTCGTGGTTCCGGGAGGGAACGTGTCACCTCCGTGTGCGAAATGACATACGTACACTACCTTCTCCTGCCTTAATTTTTTTACACAGGCAGATTAGACCAAATAGAAGTGTCATGCTAAATTTTGGAATTATTCCAGGTTCGTTTGGCCTTTTTCTACATTAATTTATTTCCTGCGCATTTAATGTGCATTAGTAAAATTTGAACTACAAGCACATGCTCCGGTGCACCAAAGTGTCGTGCTAAATGAGAATAAAATTCAAAAATCTGGGCGCCGTGGCTCGGCCGGAAAGATTGAGAAACTTGGGTTTTTAATTCCTGTAAATCCAAAACACGCGTGAAAATCATGAAACTTGGCATGGTGTCATGACATGGCACCAACATGCCGCGGTAATTTTTTGGCCGAATTGGAACAAGCTTTGGTGTAAGCTTCTTTCAAACCTGAGCGTCCCTCAAGAAGGCTTGTGGTTCCGAGAGGGAACGTGTCACTGATGTCTACTACACAACCTTCTTCTTGTAGACGTTGTTGGGCCTACAAGTGCACAGGTTTGTAGGACAGTAGCAAATTTCCCTCAAGTGGATGACCTAAGGTTTATCAATCCGTAGGAGGCATAGGATGAAGATGGTCTCTCTCAAGCAACCCTGCAACCAAATAACAAAGAGTCTCTTGTGTCCCCAACACACCCAATACAATGGTAAATTGTATAGGTGCACTAGTTCGGCGAAGAGATGGTAATACAAGTGCAATATGGATGGTAGATATAGGTTTTTGTAATATGAAATAATAAAAACAGCAAGGTAACTAATGATAAAAGTGAGCGTAAACGGTATTGCAATGATAGGAAACAAGGCCTAGGGTTCATACTTTCACTAGTGCAAGTTCTCTCAACAATAATAACATAGATAGATCATATAACAAGCCCTCAACATGCAACAAAGAGTCACTCCGAAGCCACTAATAGCGGAGAACAAACGTAGAGATTATGGTAGGGTACGAAACCACCTCAAAGCTATTCTTTCGGATCAATCTATAAAAGAGTTCATACTAGAATAACACCTTAAGACACAAATCAACCAAAACTCTAATGTCACCTAGATACTCCATTGTCACCTCAAGTATCCGTGGGCATGATTATACGATATGCATCACACAATCTCAGATTCATCCAACCAACATAAAAGTACTTCAAAGAGTGCCCCAAAGTTTCTACCGGAGAGTCAAGAACGTGTGCCAACCCCTATGCATAGGTTCCCAATGTCACGAAACCCGCAAGTTGATCACTAAAACATACATCAAGTGGCACATGATATCCCATTGTCACCACAGATAGTCACGACAAGACATACATCAAGTGTTCTCATAGAAGACTCAATCCGATAAGATAACTTCAAAGGGGAAACTCAATTCATCACAAGAGATAGAGGGGGAGAAACATCATAAGATCCAAGTATAATAGCAAATCTCGGGATACATCAAGATCGTGCCATCGAGGGAACACGAGAGAGAAGACGAGAGAGAGAGATCAAACACATAGCTACTGGTACATACCCTCAGCCCCGAGGGTGAACTACTCCCTCCTCGTCATGGATAGCGCCGGGATAATGAAGATGGCCACCGGTGATGGGATCCCCCTCCGTCAGGGTGCCGGAATAGGGTCTCGATTGGTTTTTTGTGGCAACAGAGGCTTGCGGCGGCGGAACTCCCGATCTATCTTTTGTTCTGGAAGTTTTAGGGTACATAGGTATATATATGGATGCAAGGGGTACGTCGGTGGAGCTACGGGGGCCCCACGAGGTAGGGGGCGCGCCCGGGGGGGTGGGCGCGCCCCCCACCCTTGTGGGCAGCCCGTATCTCCTCTGACATGCACTCCAAGTTCCCTGGGTTGCTTTCCTTCCAAAAATAACTTCCCCAGTTGATTTCGTTCCGTTTTGACTCCTCTGATATTCCTTTTCTTTGAAACACTGAAATAGGCATAAAACAGCAAATCTGGGCTGGGCCTCTGGTTAATAGGTTAGTCCCAAAAGTAATATAAAAGTGGATAATAAAGCCCAATATTTCCCAAAACAGTAGATAATATAGCATGGAGCAATCAAAAATTATAGATACGTTGGAGACGTATCAGTCACCTCCATGTGCGATACGAGATACGTACACTGCCTTCTCCTGCCTTAATTTTTTTACACAGGCAGATTAGACCAAATAGAAGTATCGTGCTAAAATTTGGAATTATTCCAGGTTCGTTTGACCTTTTTTATACATTAATTGAGTTTCTGCGCATTTAATGTGCATAATCAAATTTGAACTACAAGCAGATGCTCCAGTGCACCAAAGTTGGTTGAAATATCACATGTGTGTCCTTGGGTGAATTTATAGGTCCCATGCAAGAAATGGGAATGAAATTCAAACATCTGGGTGTCGTAGCTCGGCCGAAAAGAGTGAGAAACTTAGTTTTTTAATTCCTGTAAATCAAAAACACGCCTAAAAATCATGAAATTTGGCATGGTGTCATGACATGGCACCAACATGCTGCGGTAATTTTTTTTGCCGAATTGGGACAAGCTTTGGTGTAAGCTTCTTGCAAACTGGAGCTTCTGTCAAGAAGGCTCGTGGTTCCGAGTGGGAACGTGTCACCTCCGTGTGTATCGTGGAAATATCATGTCAGATGTCCTAGCAGAAGGACTTAGTCGTGGAGCCATCGCAATGAGATTAGCCTGAAGGGGTTAAACCAGACAAGGGACATGAGAGATTTATACTAGTTCGGCCCCTTACGATGAAGGTAAAAGCCTATGTCTAGTTGTGATGGGATTATTGGGGTTTCGATGACCAGGGAGCAAATACGCTTTGCCTGGGTCTCGAGTTGTTGTTTCTTATCCCTGAACCGCCGCCGGGTCGTCCCTTTATATACACAGGTTGACGCCTGGCCTGTTTACAGAGTCCCGAGGCCGGCTCATACAAGTGTCCGGCTCGGTCTCTCCCTTTCCCTAACTTACAAGACAAGTTATACAACTATGGCGGTTTGTCACTATGGGCCCTAATCTGCCTCCGGGCTCTGGGCCTCTAAGCCTTATGAGTAAAGCGCCATCTTCTTTGTCTTCATGGGCTTCAATATAGTTGAGCATGAACCGGCCCCTCCTGGGCGGTTTACACTCAGTAGTTATATCCTCAACATTAGGCCCAGATTGATTTGAACCTGTTCATGTCAATCTTCTATACTTAGAAAAATTCCGTGAACATCTTCTAATGATTCTCGTAAACCGCCATGTTGTCTTCTCCCTGTAAACTTTGGTAAACCGCCATGACATCATCTTCTGAACGCTGCAGTGAATCTTCATGATGTCATCTATGTATAAAAAGATAATAAAGATTCCGTTCACTTAATTAATTCCTGAAGATCGAGGCAATAGCTGCGCCCCCTTCTTCCGCTTCAGGCCCCTCGATTCTCGCGCCTGCCGTTTCTCCCCTTTCCTTCATAAATAAGACCGGGGTCCTTCCATTTTCCCCCTTGCCTCTTCTGAGGGGACCCCGACTAATAAGTCGTGATCACCGAATGCACGTGTACACTGATCCAGAGATCAATGCTCACTGAACACACATAAGCTGAATAAGAAGAGTCTTACATCCATACATACCGTCTTACACAAATTATGACCATTATGGTCAAGTCTTACATAGATAAAGCCACAAGGGCTGAATACCAAATAAACTTAAGCAGCGGAAATCTTCGTCGATAAGTAGAACCCATGCCATCTGCCTTAACCCTACAGGCATACTGACTGGGAAACGTCCTAGTTCACATGTTCGTCTCCAAAGAACTCTTCTTCGAACTCCTGTTCTTCCATGCCTGGCCAATTAAATAACAAGTGGCAAGCCAATGAGTAGTTTGAATGTACTCGCAAGCAACCCATTTTTTGGTTCAAGATACAACAATGCATGATATAGGTAAATTTTGTAGAAAGCTAGTTTTGAGTGCAATGACATGTTCAACAACTTGTAAGACATGGATCAGGAGAATTCAAGTAACCATGAGGACAGGTTACAGATATCAACATAAATAGACTGGGCATCAACCCAACTCAATCATGTCAAGTCCTTTGACTTGACCCACGTAGTTCTTCCCACTTATCCAAACACACACTGGTTTGTAAACATGTGGACATAGTTTAAGCAGCACTACCCAACTGTCCTTGACCGTGGACATGGCTATTCGAATAGTTTTACACTCTACAGAGGTTGCACACTCTACCCACAAGATCCGGGGAACTTCCGTGTCATCCACAACCCGCGGTACCTCAAGTACCCGGGGTAAGCACCCGATCACTATCTCTCCCTAGACGACACTAACAAGGAGTCCACTCATTGTTTCGTATCCTCATGATGTACATCATACGAGACTCACTCGAGATCATAACATCCGAGAGGGGACGCAACGGTGTATCCGGTGCCCTGTAAAAACAGTCATGGCCGCCCTACCTGGCATGACCCCGTCCCGATAGAGAGCACCAACTCTCCCCCGTCACTAGTAATGCAGGCTCCAAGCTAGTATCGGCCTAGGAAATCAATAATGCCCTTTCCCATACAAGGGTAGAGTGGTTGCGCATGTAAGGTTGGGACAGTAGACAAATCTTAAATCTAATCCGTTTTCGAAAACAACACACATTTGCCTCGGTACACCACTTCGTCATCAAGTGGTTACCCATCTCATCATCTCCCTCGGGCATAAGTGGCACCCGACGGGGTTTTTGAAAAGTATTTTGAAAATACGTGTCTCCTTCACCATGCATATACCCGTCACTGTTTGCATAGCATCTACTTTAGCATTCTATCTACTCCCACCGGCATAACCCTCATAAGAAGGTAGGGTCATGCACAATGCAAGTATCAACAAGGAAGTAACGGTGGCAAACCACCCCATGTAGTCACCACAGTATCATGTCTCTGATGCAAGCAATAAAATTGCTATATGACATGCATAAAAAGGGTTTCATAGACATGGTCAATGGGCTGCTTGCCTGGCTCAACAAAGTCTTCTGGGTCTTCAAAGTCTTCTGGTCCAACTCCTTCGTCAGCAACGCAATCTATCGTCGCAAAATAATAACGAGAAAAATAAGGCAATAATAAAACAGAAAAACCAAAGTGCTCAGAAAAATGTCAACTCATTTTTGTTAAATACTAGGGTGAAAACTAAGAAGGGGAAAATCCCTAGTTTTGGATTTGGAGTAGCAGAATAGAAGAAATGGATTTTCAGAGGGGTTTAAATATATTCAAATTTGAATTTGAATATGAACAGTACATAAAAGTTGGTTGGTCATGAATGAAAGTTATACCATTAAATAGGTGGGATTTTTAGAAAAATATGGGAGTTGGAATTATTGCATTTGGATGAATATTTAATCCTGTGGAATTTTTGCAAGTTTGCCAGAAAAGAAAAAGGAAAAGGAGCACTATGCAACTGGGCTAGAAGAGCCGCAGCACAGTAGGCCCAGTCCGAAAGGCGGCCCAGTGCACTGGTGCACGCGCGCGCCAGGTTTAAACCTGACGGGCGGGGGGCCAGGCGTCAGCGAGAGAGAGGGGGGCAATGGAGGGGAGAGGCTGACAGGCGAGGCCCGCCTATCATCCCTAACCCCGAGTCCAGACGGCTGGCGAGCTTAGCAGTGACGATGCAGGGCACGGCGAGGTCGGGCGAGGGCACGACTGGGCTCAGCGTCGTGTCGCCGTTCGGGTAGAGGTGGAACCGGTCGCCGGGGTGGCCTGGTTCGCCGGCGACGAGATCTCGCGGCGGAGGAGCTTCGGGCATCGTTTGTTCCGGCCGTTTCCGGCTGCAAAAGAAGCGGGGAAGAAAGGGGAAATGATCAGGGGTGCTCGGGGGTTCCAGATCGAGGCACAGGAGGAGCGGGCGAGGCCTGTACCTTGTGAACTCTGGCGAGCCGAAGCGGCGGAGCTCGAGCTCGATCTCGAGCTCGGGCGGCTCTGGAGAGGAACTGGGGGTGAAGGGGGATGATTTGGTGGTGCAGAGAGCGAGTGGTGAGGAGAGGAGAGCTCGGGGAGGCCCTTAAATAGGTGGGCGACGGTCCACCGAGGACCCGTGCGCCGGCGAGCCTGTTGCGGTCGAAGCGGGTCACTGGGGCTCGCCGGGGCGTGTCTGAGGCGTTTATGGGGTTGATCCTGGGCGAGGGGAGAGAAGAGAGGGAAAGCAGGGGGCCAAGGCAAGGCACGTGTGAGCGTGCTCACTGGCGCGCTCGAGCGGCCGGCGCACGTGCGAGGTGGGGCGATAGGAGGGAGAAGGGGAGGGGACCACGCTATGGCGTGTTGCGGACGTCGAGGAGCATCGTCGGGCGCGCTGGGGAGGCCCGAGGTGGCCGGAGGTGCTTGGCAGGGGGCGGCTACAGTGCGGGAGCGCACTGTAGCGCGCTCCAGAGCGCCCAAATGGCCGGCATGGCTATTTTTTATGCAATGTGGGCACGACCAAAGGTGTCTGGTAGCTCTAGGGGGAGTAAAGAAGTAGGAGATGGCCTTGGATGCCCTGGGTGGCCAGTAGGAGAAGAGAGAGGTAGAAGAAGAGGGATAAATGGGTTGTCCTGAGAGAGAAAGTGGGGTTTTACCATCCAATAATTGAGCTGTGGATTTGCCATTGTTACTGGAGGTGAAAGGGGACTAGGAGGGGTTGTGGTAAAAAGTGGAGCTCATGGAGATTAGTGGAAGAGCCCCAAACAGGGTTTTTAGTTAACATGCAGAAGGTGTTTGATATGGTTTTGGGGTACTTGCACTAATTACATCTTGTGGCACTTGGCAGGGGTGTTTGTCATGACAGGGAAAAAGGAAGATGAGCTCATTTGGAAGAGTTTGCTAATGAAACTTTGGCAAACCCTATAAATTAGCAGAAATGAACTTGTGTAGATCTAGTTGAGAAAATCACTTCTCCTTGATGCACCACTTGGTGTAGTGGCCTCATTTGGTCATGTTAACATGCTCACAAAAGTTGGGGTCAAGGAGAGAAAGTTGGTAGTACAAAGTTGTTCAAATTTGATTCTGGTCAGAGAGGGTTTTGGGGCATTTTGGTGAACCAAAATGACCTTGATTGACATGAGGCTTTGCAAGGTGATCACAATATGCATTTGTGACTTGCTGGATTTTCCTTGAATTTTTATGAAAATATTTCCTATAGAAATATTTCAAATCCTTGAAATGGACAGAAATGGTTTTGGGAGGTTTTGTCCAATATTTTGAACATGACCATGCGTTGAAACTCTTGTATATGGGAAATATATGCCCATTGTGTTTCCCTGATTTTTGTCAAATATTTTTAAAACCATAAGATAATTTTTTCCTATTAAAGACCATTTCTCGCTTGAAGAAAAAGCTTTTAAATAAAATAGGAAAATAACTTTTAAAATTATATTTTTGTGGTTTATGGGAATCCTATATCTAATAGGTTTCAAATATACCTTTTGAAATATTTTTCATACCCCAAATCAAGTACTTGTAGTGCAAGCCTCAATTCAGGGGTTTTTGGAAAACTAATTTTTGAAAATACTATTTGGCCAAATTATTTTTGTAAGAAAATACTATATTGCACTATACACATGGCATGATCATTGGGCAGAAGTTTGGGGCAAGGAGATGAAGTACAGAAGGTGGAGTAGTTGACTTTAAAGAGCACTTGAAAATCACACAGAGAAAACCAACTCCAACATAAAAAGCCAAATAATGCAAAAGTTTTTGTTGGTCCAAAATTTTATGCTTTATTAGTGCAAATGAAATGTTACAAAATGCAGGGTGTGACATCTTCGCATCGTCTTCTTCCTCGCGACCCCGAAGCACTCAAGCATCGCCGCCGCCGTCGACCCTACACCGACTAGGCCGCTGCATCAACTTGTTTGTACCAGAGATCTGCGACACTCCTCCGCCGCTGCGTGGCCCTGGTAAATATTCCCTTCCTTCACTTATTAAATCTTCATTAGGGTTTCGAAATTTCTTCAGTGTTCATCGGTGTTCATCAGCGCTTATCTGCTTTTCCTTTAGCATCTTACTGAATCTAGCTAGGCCTGATAGTTTCCTTTTGCGGCTGGATCTGTAGTTTTAATCTGCCGTACTACGGCATCTTGCTGCTCCTGGATAGATCCTCATGTGAACCTTCTCTATTCCGTTTGATGCCATTGTAGGGCTCAGAAAAATTTCCTTTACTAGGCTGTGGTAGATCCAAAATCACAACGCCTTCTTGCGAAATCTATTTCCTTAGTACTTAGTAAATTTCAGACATGCTTCTTCCAATTTGTAGGCGGTTTAACTTTTTAGAAAATGATAATCCGGCAGGTACCATTAGCCCTCGCATAAACCGCCATCTTATCTTGAACATCCATATCCGGTTTAAAGTGCATATATGTCTGAATTAATTTCCCCGGTTTAACACCGGTTTGCGCATGTCAATCTTGAACCGTGAACCGGCTTATGCACTTCCTTTACAGTCTGTCCTTCACAATGGCCAAGCAATTCGCCTCTTGCAACTGGGTTCCTTCCCAGATCACGGAGATTCAGCTTAATGGGTATGTTCTGACTGGCGCTTTGGTCAAGAAAGAAGTTGTTCATTGGCGGGTTCCTGGCCCTGAGTGCCCTCCTGAACCTCAAGATGGAGAAGTGGTGGTATTTATGCAGCATCTAGACCGGGGATTCAGCCCTCCCGGATCAAAGTTTTTTCGGGATGTGCTTGATAGCTTCCAGCTCCATCCACAAGATATTGGACCGAATTATGTGTCTAATATCTGCATTTCCAAGTATTCTGCGAAGTTTATCTTCAAGAAGAACCGTCTGTTGAGCTCTTTTGGGACTTCTTCCACTTAAACCGCCGAACTGAATTCTCTGACGGTCCCAACACCGAACTTGGCGGAGTGTCGATTCAGAAAAGGAAAGAAGTTGATTTTCCTCACGCCAAACATCACGGCCACCCCAAAGATTGGAACCAAACATGGGTTTACTGTCAAAATACTGCTCCTGCTGAAGAAAACCCTTTGCCGGGTTACCGTGCTCACCGGCTTAGAAATGGCCACCCACTACCTCAACAACTCACTGCCAAAGAACGACAAGCTTACACACCTCAACTCACCAAGCTCCGGGCTTTCATAGCCAACGGTTTAACCGGTGTTGACCTTGTTTGTTGCTGGGTTTCATGGGGTATCCTTCCCTCAAGCCGCCGCTCGAGGTTGATGCATGAGTATACCGGAAATATCAAGGACCCTCAACGGCACCATGGAATAGAAATAACTAACGATGAAGTTACTGAGGCCGTCAAGAAGATGCTAGATGAACCGCTCGCTGAATGCAGCAAAACTGGGCTGCGTCCCTTCAACACCTCCAACAAACCGCCAACGGTAAAGATTTCACCCTTCTGCCTTTCTGATCTATCTCCACTTTAACATTGTTCTGATAATTCTTTGTCTATTCTTTCACGCCAAAGATCCTTTCTAGAAGAGGAAAGCTCAGGACAAACCGCCAAAAACTCAAGAGAAACCGGCAAGGGCTGCTCGTGCCAAGAGCAAGGCCATCAAAAAGTCAGCCAAGAAGAAAACAACTCGAGTCTTCTGATCCGCCCGAAGATGTTGATTCGGAACAAGAGGTAGAACTTGACTCCCTTGGCTCATTTTTCATACACCTTATTGACAACGATCATTACCAGGATGATGTGGAAGCGAGCCGGGCTGACAATGTAGAGGTAATCTCCCTTTCTTCCACTTCCGATCTTGTGCCAATAAGAAAAACCCGTCGCGCGGTTCGAAAAGTGAAGCGTTCACATCCTTTCACTCCTTTGGATCCACAACATCCTAAAGATCGACATACAACCCGACATAGTGGCCAACAAGTCACTTCTTCCGGTTTACCTGATACTCCACTCCGGAAGCGCCGTGCAAAGGTCTCTTATAATTCTATCAAGTCTTATCCCCTGGCGGGTTACTTTTGATACCCTGTTAATCCGTCTGACTCAAATTATCAGGCCACTTCCAACTCATCCTCTGGCGGTTCATCAACCACCCAAATGCCTCCCCTTAAGACCATCCCTGGGTAAGTATAACAATGTTTAAATTTTGTCTTCTTGCATTGGTTTACCATATTAATCATTTATGTGCCATTTTGCAGTGCCAAAGCCAGATTGAGCAAGAAGGCAAAAACAACTGCTCGCACTGATGAGGTTGCACCGGACAGGACTTCAGAAGATGCTGGCGAGAATGTTGATGTTGTCATGGACGACCCTGTGCCACAGGGCCAAGCCACTGATGTTGATTCTCCCGAAGTTAACCCGACGAGTCCTCATATCCGTCCACCAAGCCCACAAGCTAATCCTCCAAGTACGACTGTTGATCCGCCAAGCCCTGCCAAAGCCTCAGACAAACCGGCGAGCCCAAATGCAGCCACTGATGACATTGTGATTACTAGGATTGGCCATACTTCTCCTGGTAATCCTGTCGCTTTGGCCAAGCATGGTGCCAAGGTGGAATCTGCTGCTGAAGAAAAAGGCAAGTGGAAAGCTGATGTGCCGACTTACGCTCATCTCCCTGCTTAGGAACTTCATTCTGGATACTTAAACCGCCTTTACACAAGCGATGACTATGAGGCCGGTTTGGTCAACTTGATGAAGGAGCGTTATGAGGTAATCTTTCAAATACTTCAAAAAAATGTTTGCACTGTATAACTCCATTGTAGCCCCCAAGGGCCGGTTTATCTCTTCAAGATGAACCGGGACTTTGAAATAAAAAAAACTTCCGGCTATGTAGCCCCCAAGGGCCGGTTTACCTTTTTGATGATAAACCGGGACTCTCTGTTTCAAACTTGTCTTTGTTGAATTCCTTCATCTTTGCATATTTGTATCAATATGCATTAGCCCCCAAGTGCCAAGATGAATACTTGTATTGAACCTTGGGACTTTGAATGATAGTCAGAAAAAAGCAATCCGCATTAGCCCCCAAGTGCCAAGCGTATAACTTGTTATGTGCTTGGGACTTTGAGAAAAATCTTAACATCTTTATCATCTGCCTTGGGCAGGCTGACTTGAACATCAAACACACCCAGATTGCCGATCTTCAAGAAAATATCAAGTCCCAGCAGGCAGAAACCTCCAAATCCAAAGATGAATTGAGGGGCGCTTTGACTGCCATGGAACAATTGAAGGATGGCTTCAAAAGTGAGCGAATGAACTGGGAAACTGAAAAGACTTAAAGCGGGCTGAAGATGCCGAAGCAGCACTTAAACCGGTGGCTGAGGAGCTAGCAGGGCTGAAGCAGCAAGTCAATGTTATGACTTCAACAATATTTGGTAAGCATCTTTTGTCCATTCCTTCCATAAACATTGTTGAAGTTGCCGGCTTAACAGTAATGTCTTAAACCATTCTGCAGGTAGCCGTGTTGCTCATCTAGGCTCTGACATACGGATGAAGTTGAAGGCAGCTTACACTTTGATAGAACAATTGTATACTGGTGCTCAATGAGTCATCTGTGCATCTTCCTTCAAGAAGCCAGCACCCATCTTGATCAAGGACACATTGACCAAACTGTCTATGACCCCAGCGCAGATAGAAGAAGTAAAGCGATCTACTGCAAGAGCTGGCGCTTTAACAGCACTGACACGGGTCAAAGCGTGGATCGCTGACCTTGATCCGGTAGATATTGCCAAAGGCTATCCCGGTCAACAAGAAGATGGATCAGACTTTGATAATGAAGCTCTGAAAGTCTTGACAAAGGAGATGCGCCCACTGGCAAGCCAACTAGCTGAGGAGGACGATTTGTCTGTCTACCGGTCTAGCTATGACGCAGATGGCAAACGGGTTGACGCAGCTGTGAAGGAAGCTCAGAATTTAATCCCTCCAATCCGTAAGCACACTTATGCTCCTGACATTGAACCGTCCAACCTTATAAGCGACGAAGCCGTATTTCAAGCCTTAACCAGGATTGATTGGACCACCCTTGACTTCCAGCCACTGGGTGAAGAAGAGGAGGCTGAAATGGCGCGAGATGACCCTTCAACGTCACGTCAGCCTGGTGCTGAATCATAATCCGCCGGCCGGTTTGATTGTTATGTGTTGTGAGCAACAAACAATTATTCTTTTGGCCATCAAAGCGCCTTGTAATAGGCTAGATGAAATACTTTGATTGTGTGCCATCGTGCAATGCTACTTGATACGGTAATCCGGCATGATGTTGCTATGCTTTGCTTTATTTGCCTTGGTATTCCGTATAAGTCCTTCTTTCTGCATGTTAAATACTTAAACATGTCCTGTGATATTAAATCACTTTTGTTGATCCACCAACTCGTTTAGTAAGGATGAAAACCCAAACTTTGGGTGTTGGAAGGTACCCACCACATTATGCTGGTGCATAATAAGCCATACCGGGTATTTGTAAACACCGGATGATCATTCTGGCGACTTATAGTCAATGCCAAGCCGGATTGAAAGATGCTGGTTCACCATTGATTATATGCTTAACAGCTGATAACTGTAAGCCACACCGGGTTAAGAAACACCGGGTTTGAGATGAAGACATATAGTCTGGCCGGGTCGAGAGACGCCGGTTTACTTTAAAAGTTGATCAATAAAGATAAAACTTGTAAAAACAAAAGCAAATAAAACTTGTAGTCGAGGCTTTTCGAGGGCTGCCAGGCCCAAGTTCGAGGCTTTTTGTGGGCTGCCAGGCCGCTGAGTTAAACCATTTGACAAAGCCTTTTAAGATGGGCCTCCAACTAACCAATCATCGTTTTAACTTTGACAAGTTCAGGGTCTCAACGAGAATAACTTGTCAAACATTCGGTGGGTCGTGCGAGGATTACCTGGATAGGAGTGGCTTACTTGATGAATGCAGGTTAACCTGGGGTTTTAGGTGAATACACCAGGCTTCCAAGCCGTGGGTCGATACCCAATTACTAGGGTCCTTTCAAACTCTTTGTTACTTTACACAAAGAGCCCCCAAGTAACTTTGTGAGCCATGCTCAATGGGTGCCTATGTTTGAGTCGTGCTTTCAGCAACAGAACTCTCTTTGGCCCCTTGGGTGTGAAGCTCCCAAGCTGTATGATGGCATGATACCGGTTTAATGGACAAAATGGGTCATCGCTTTGTAAGCAGAAGCCCCCTTGTAACCAAGAAATATTGGAAGAATGGTAGAGGTCTGATATGTCTCCGTCGTATCTATAATTTTTGATTGTTCCATGCCAATATTCTTCAACTTTCATATACTTCTGGCAACTTTTTATACTATTTTTGGGACTAACATATTGATCCAGTGCCCAGTGCCAGTTCCTATCTGTTGCATGTTTTTTGTTTCGCAGAAACCCAATATCAAACGGAGTCCAAACGGGATAAAAACGGACGGAGATTTTTTTTTGGAATATTTATGATTTTTGGGAAGTAAAATCAACGCGAAACGGTGTCCGGGGTGGCCACGAGACAGGGGGCGCTCCCTCCCCCCTGGGAATGCCCTGGACTCTCGTGGGCCACCCGTAAAGTGGTTGAAGCTCTTCTTTTGGCGCAAGAAAGCTAATTTTATGAGAATGATCTAGGCGAAAGATTCACCCCAAATGGAGTTACCGATATCCGGATATTTAAGAAACGGTGAAGGGGTAGAATCTGAGAACGCAGAAACAGAGAGATAGATCCAATCTCGGAGGGGATCTCGCCCCTCCCAAGCCATGGGAGCCAAGGACCAGAGGGGAAACCCTTCTCCCATCTAGGGAGGAGGTCAAGGAAGAACAAGAAGAAGGGGGGCTCTCTCCCCCTTGCTTCCGGTGGCGCCGGAGCGCTGCCGGGGGCCATCATCATCACCGCGAACTTCACCAACACCTCCGCCATCTTCACCGCCTTCATCACGAACTCTTCCTCCCTCTATGCAGCGGTGTAACCTCTCTCTTACCCGCTGTAATCTCTACTTAAACATGGTGCTCAACGCTATATATTATTTCCCAATGATGTATGGCTATCTTATGATGTTTGAGTAGATCCGTTTTGTCCTATGGGTTAATTGATGATCATGATTGGCTTGAGTTGCATGTTTTATTATTGGTGCTGTCCTATGGTGCCCTCCGTGTCGCGCAAGTGTGAGGGGTTCCCGCTGTAGGGTGTTACAATGCGTTCATGATTCGCTTATAGTGGGTTGCGTGAGTGACTGAAACACAAACCCGAGTAAGAGGATTGTTGCGTATGGGATAAAAGGGGACTTGATGCTTTAATGCTATGGTTGGGTTTTACCTTAATGAATCTTTAGTAGTTGTGGACGCTTGCTAGAGTTCTAATCATAAGTGCATATGATCCAAGTAGAGAAAGTATGTTAGCTTATGCCTCTCCCTCAAATAGAATTGCAATAATGATTACCGGTCTAGTTATCGATTTCCTTGGACAAATAACTTTCTCATAACAAAAAGCTCTCTACTAATACTCACTTTATTGCTTCTTTATCTAAACAGCCCCTAGTTTTATTTACACATTCTTTATTATCTTGCAAACCTATCCTATCACACCTACAAAGTACTTCTAGTTTCATACTTGTTTTAGGTAAAGCGAACGTCAAGCGTGCGTAGAGTCGTATCAGTGGCCGATAGAACTTGAGAGAGTATTTGTTCTACCTTTAGCTCCTTGTTGGGTTCGACACTCTTACTTATCGAAAGAGGCTACAACTATCCCGTATACTTGCGGGTCATCAAGACCTTTTTCTGGTGCCGTTGCCGGGGAGTCATAGCATGTGGTGAATATTCTCGTGTGTGCTTGTTTGCTTTATCACTAAGTAATTTTTATTTGCTGTTCTTAGTTGTTTTCTATCTTTAGTTATGGGTAGAAAACGCAAAATACCAAAAAATTAGTTGTACCTACTGAAGCAGTGGTTGAAGAACCACTCAAAATCTATCTCACTCCTGAAGCTTTTTACTTGGATCATCTTCGATCCCTTTGTGCTCGTGCTGAAACCCCCACTAGTTTAGTTGAGGGCAAATCTTTAGATGAGCATACTTGTTTTGTGCGACACCGTATATTTGAAAAAGGGAAACTATTATGGGATCAAATTCAACGTTTGCAATGCTATGCTTGGAATTTATGTGAAATTTATGAGTTTACTTGTTGTTCTGAAGACCCTAAGAAACACCTACCCTATCAATGCTTGTTTAGTGATAATGGAATTGTATCTTCGTATGCTAAGGGTGTTTATAATTACTATGATGTTCAACAAATTGAAGAATTTGTTGCTTTTAAGGGTGCTTTTGAAATTGCTTCTTTGATTGAAAAGTATGATGCTACTCTTTACAATTCTGAAAGTTTTGCCATACTTGAATATTGTTATGATAATTATGCTTCTAATGCCTATGTTAAACCATATATTGAGAAATTCTCCGCTGTCCAAGAAGAGACTAATATTTTGCAGGAAACTATGGAAGAAGAAATTGAAGAAACTGTGAGCTCATTGGATGAAAAAGATGATGAGGAGAGCGAAGAACAAAAGGAGGAAGAGCGGATTAGCTACCCGTTCCCACCTTCTAATGAGAGTAACCCTCCAGAGCATTACCGAAGGATGATTGCTATGATCCCTTGAATTTGTTTGAAGTATCCCTTTTTGATGATGCTTGCTATGCTTGTGGCCAAGATGCCAATATGAATTATGATTATGGAGATGAACTTGCTATAGTTCCTTATGTTAAACATGAAATTGTTGCTATTGCACCCACGCATGATAGTCCTATTATCCTTTTGAATTCTCCAAACTACACTATATCGGAGAAGTTTGTGCTTATTAAGGATTATATTAATGGGTTGCCTTCTACCATTGCACATGATGATTTTGATGAATATAATATGCATGTGCTTGATGTTCCTACTTGCAATTATTATGAGAGAGGAACTCTATCTCCGCCTCTTTATGTTTCCAATATGATAGAATTGTAAGAAACTGTTTATACTATGCATTGGCCTTTACTATGTGTGCATGAATTGTTCTTTTATGACATGCCGATGCATAGGAAGAGAGTTAGACTTCGTTGTTGCATGACTTATGTGACTTTCTGCTCACTACTAAATCACAAATCATTGTTAATTAAAATTGGCTTTGATATACCTTGGGATCCGGGTGGATTCATTACTTGAGCACTAAATGCCTAGCTTAATGGCTTTAAAGAAAGCGCTACCAGGGAGACAACCTGTGACGCCCGGATAATCAAGCTACAGTAACCTATGATCATGATGCCACATCATCATGATTATTGTTGCTAATCTCGCGTCAGTTCGAAACCCAGTTCAAATTTTAAATATAAAGTCAAACAATAAAAGTTTCCAAACATTAAAACTAAAATGCTCTAGACGAACCAGATATTGCATAGGTAATTATGGTCGAGAAACCACACTTTTATAAAATGTTTAAATACTCTAAAATAATTAAAACAGTAGTTAAAGCAATTAAATAAATGCTTTTTAAATTGTAGAAATATTAAACTATTTTATTTTGAAGCCAAAATAATTGTGGCAGTATCCTAATTAATAATACTAATTTAGGGGCTAAGTTCATAATTAAAAAAACTAAAAATAAAAGGCATTTAAAAGAAAACATAAACTATAAAAAAAGGGAAAGGGCAAAACAAAGCCACATACCCCCGGCCTACTGGGCCAAACGGCCTAGATGGCTAGCCCAACTGGCCCCAACCGACCCAACCCGCACTCTCCTTAACCCCACCGACAGGAACCCTAGGTTCCAACCACTACCCAGTCTCCCCCCCCCCCACGATACCCTTCTCCCCTCCCCGCGCGATCTGGATCGGGCGCACGCCCTGCACCCGACGTGGTCGCCCCCGTCGTCGATCCTCACCTCCCTGTCTGGCCTTGACCAGCTCCCGCCTCCGCCACCACTGTCGAGCCAGCGCTTCGCTAGCTCGGTCGCGTCCGCCGCGGCTCCCCGCGGCCCCGGCGAGCACGCCCGCGCCCGAGGGCTGCCGCGTCCGCCCCGCAGCTTCTCCGTCGTTGAGCGCCATTCGCCGGAGCCGTCAACCGTCGCCGCCGTCATCCTCATCTCCCCCCGAGCCGCTTCACCAAGCCTCGCCGCCCCTCGTCCCTGCAACGCTGGTGAGGCCCCCGGTCTCCTCTCCCCTCGATCTCTGTCGCCGGCTCCGTCCACCCACGCGCTCATGGCCGAGGCCTCGTCCAACGCATGCCCGCGGTGGCCTCGCCTCCGTCCCGTGCCCACGGCTCGCCATTCCTCCCCTCGCCCCTCAGCTGCGTGCTGCAGGAGGTGCCGCTCCGGCCCGCCCCTGGCCACCGGCCCCTCGCGCCCTTAGCCTCCTCCCCTACTGCTGCAGCCTTGAACCGCCGGGCCGCGCCT
>NC_041385.1:395491255-395538001 GCF_002162155.2 Triticum dicoccoides | reverse complement strand
CTCCATGGCTCACCGGAGCCCGCCTCCCCTGGTGACCTCGGGCACGCGCCCGCGCGCCGCCGTCCCCTGCGCTCGCCGTCGCCGCGAACTGCGGCCCCGGTCAGTCGGCGCCCGGGACCGGTGCCCCGCCGCACCCGGGTCAGTCTCTACGGGTACCCACGCCCCTACCCGTTTCCCGTTACCCGCGCACCCGTTTGGCCCCTGGGCCAATGACAAGGGGCCCCCACCCCCCTGAACGTATTTATAAAAATAAAAATAAAAATAGAAAAACAAATAGTTAATCAATTAATTAGAGAAATAATTAACTTAATTAATTTTGTTTAATTAAGCTAAACAAGTAACTAAGCTAATTAAACATTAGTTATCTAATTAACCTGGTTAGTTAATTAGTTATTTAATTAGTATGACAGTGGGGCCCACCCCTAATTAATTCTGATTAGATTAAATTAAATTTGGATAATTAACATGTGTCTCTCACCAGTGGGACCCACTGGTCAGGTTGACCAGTCAACTCTGTTGACTGCTGATGTCGGCATGACATCATGCTGATGTCATTATTCCATTTTCGAATTAATTTAAATAATTAATTAAATTCCAGAAATTAATAAAATCTTTAGAAAATCATAACTTTTAATTCGTAACTCGGATTAAATTATTTTCAACATGAAAGTTGCTCAAAATGACGAGACGAATCCGGATACATAGCCCGTTCGTCCACCACACATCCCTAGCATAGCAAACACGCAACTTTCCCCCTTCGGTTCATCTGTCCGAAAATGCGAAACACCGGGAATACTTTCCCGGATGTTTTCCCCCCTTCGTCGGTATCACCTACTACCGCGATTGGGCACACCTAGCATCGTTACTTGTCATGTCATGCATCGATATGCATCTGTTTGCATGGTATTCATTGTTTCTTCCCCCTCTTCTCTCCGATAGACTACGAGACCGACACTGCTGCTGCCCAGTTCAACTACGGAGTTGACGACCCCTCCTTCTTGCCAGAGCAACCAGGCAAGCCCCCCCCCTTGATCACCTGATATCACCTATTCTTCTCTATACTGCTTGCATTAGAGTAGTGTAGCATGTTACTGTTCGGTTACTCCTATTCTGTTGCATAGCCTGTCATTGATACCCTACCCGCAATCCTAAATGCTTAGTATAGGATGCTAGTTTATCATCATTGGCCCTACATTCTTGTCAGCCTGCCTTGCTATACAATCGGGCCGTGATCACTTGAGAGGTGATCACGGGTATAAACTATACATACATACATACACTTCACAGTTGGTGACTAAAGTCGGGTCAGCTCGTTGAGTACCCACAAGTGATTCTGATGTGGGTGCTGGAAGGACAGGTGGCTCCATCCCGGTAGAGGTGGGCTGGGTTCCCGACGGCCCCCAACTGTTACTTTGTGGCGGAGCGTCAGGGCAGGTTGAGACCGCCTAGGAGAGAGGTGGGCCTGGCCCTGTTCGGCGTTCGCGGATACTTAACACACTTAATGAGATCTTGGTATTTGATCTGAGCCTGGCCACTGGCCTATACACACTAACCAACTACGCGGGAACAGTTATGGGCACTCGACGTCGTTGTATCAGCCGAAGCCTTCTTGACGTCAGCGACGGAGCGGCGCGCGCCGGATTGGACTGGAACGCCTACTCTTGTATAAGGGAGGCTAGGTCTGCTTCCGGCCGCCCTCGCAACGTGCAGTGTGCAATGGGCGATGGGCCCAGACCCCTGCGCGCATAGGATTTAGACCGGCGTGTTGACCTCTCTGTTGTGCCTAGGTGGGGCTGCGACGTGTTGATCTTCCGAGGCCGGGCATGACCCAGGAAAGTGTGTCCGGCCAAATGGGATCGAGCGTGTTGGGTTATGTGGTGCACCCCTGCAGGGAAGTTAATCTATTCGAATAGTCGTGATCTTCGGTAACAGGACGACTTGGAGTTATACCTTGACCTTATGACAACTAGCACCGGATACTTAATAAAACACACCCTTCCAAGTTCCACAGACAACCCGGTGATCGCTTTTCCACAGGGCGACGAGGGGAGGATCGCTGGGTAGGATTATGCTATGCGATGCTACTGGAGATGCTACTTGGAGATGCTACTTGGAGATGCTACTTGGAGGACTTCAATCTATTCTCTTCTACATGCTGCAAGACGGAGGCTGCCAGAAGCGTAGTCTTCGATAGGACTAGCTATCCCCCTCTTATTCTGGCATTCTGCAGTTCAGTCCACTGATATGGCCTCCTTACACATATACCCATGCATATGTAGTGTAGTTCCTTGCTTGCGAGTACTTTGGATGAGTACTCACAGTTGCTTTCTCCCCCTTTTCCCCCCTTTCCTTTCTTTCTGGTTGTCGCAACCAGATGCTGGAGTCCAGGAGCCAGACGCCACCGTCAACGACGACCCCTACTACACCGGAGGTGCCTACTACTACGTGCAGCCCGCTGACGACGACCATGCGTAGTTTAGGAGGATGTCAGGCAAGAGGCCTGCTTCTCTTTCAATCTGTATCCCAGTTTGTGCTAGCCTTCTTAAGGCAAACTTGTTTAACTTATGTCTATACTCAGATATTGTTGCTTCCGCTGACTCGTCTATGATCGAGCACTTGTATTCGAGCCCTCGAGGTCCCTGGCTTGTATTATGATGCTTGTATGACTTATTTTTTTATTTGTAGAGTTGTGTTGTGATATCTTCCCGTGAGTCCCTGATCTTGATCGTACACGTTTGCGTGTATGATTAGTGTACAATTGAATCGGGGGCGTCACAAGTTGGTATAAGAGCCGACTGCCTGTAGGAATCCCCCTTTCACACTCCTTGGCCGAAGTCGAGTCTAGACATTGCAAAAACTTTTACTAACATGGTTGTGTGTCTTACGGGCCCACGTCACCATTGGGTGATATTAGGATCTTTTACTCCTCGTCTATACTCTGGTACTCTGATCTCTCTTCTATTCGGGTTTAATGAATTTTACTAAATCTAACATTAGGATCTCGTGATCACTTTCACCCGGAGAGCCCCTTATTACCGATGATCGTCAGCTGCACCAGAAGATTTTGAAGATACTCTCTGATGTTCTCTCGAGACTCCGTGTCCGTCGCTTTTGCAATCCCCTACCACCGATACATCCCTATGGATAAATGCTTACACATGTCCTTCTTACTTTCAGTCCCAGCTGCTCTTGTTATTACAAGATGCATCGAATTATTCTTTAACTTTTAAGAATCTCTTGAGCCTTATGCCTTACAAATCTTTGCCGCATGAATACCCCTACGGATAATTCCTCACACTTATCGAGTATCCGCTCCTTCCCAATTGTTCATGTGTTTCATAAAATTCTTCGAAATACTATTCGATCTTACGAAAATCCTCAACATGCTATTGCTCTTGAAATTCTTGCTTGCTTGCATTATGGTTAATCCCATAAGTCTAGTAATCTTATTGGCACCCTTTGTCACTATTATTTTGAGTACATTAATTCGATATGTTGCGAATGCTCGCAATCATCAAGCAATAGAATTCTTCCGTTCAGCCCAGACGTCACTCCGGACATGAGCCGGTTCTGGACCAAACTAATTGTCGTCAATTGTGACCCTAAGTCTATTGAACTTATCCATCCTTGATCAGAGCGTATGCTTCTGATCCTTCGCTTTGTAAATCATAATGCCTTAGCAATTGAGCTCTAAGTTATTCAGTTGTTTCTATAATCCAATGTCTTTGCCTTGCTTCTTCCTCTGGTTGTGTGTCGATACTCACCCCAGATCCTTTGTTGGATTTTATCCGACAATGTCCTTCATTTGGATATATACCACATTTGGTAAATTGTATCCTCTACTTTGTCAACCATGCTCTGCTACCGAGCTTGTGTCATTTACTCCTGAAGTTTGTGGTATATGTTCCTAAGGCCGATGGGTTGGACATCTGCCTTCTCTAAACTGTGTGAACCCGGAAACTACTACGGGTCATACTCTACTAGTGTTATGTCAGATAAAATTTCAACACACAATTTCGTTGAAGGAGAGAAGTGAATGAAAGGTTATGCATTAAAGAAGTGGGAGTCGACCTTGAACTTTGTGTTCATGCCCATGGACACGATGTAGATCTTATCATTAAAAGCTTCTCTTAAATTAATTATTCCCTTGGTATAAGTTCATCTTATATCTGGGATCTGGCCTTTTGCAATCGTGGTTCCGACCATATGTTCTTCCTTGATCCCATTTCTTGGGCAAGTTTAAACACTTGTCCTCTGCAAAGCAATACCCCAGACCAACCTCTACTTTGGTCTGTCGTCGAGTAACCCCTGGTATCTCGAGGATATCACGCCATTGCACTACATTACCCTGTCCTTTGATGGAGTACTACCTTTACCCTGTCTTTGTCACTTCATGCTTCTGGGTTGTTTGTTAACCTAGAACACCGATAAGTGAATCGATTCAGCACTCCGATTCAATAACTCTAAGTAATTTTCGTTGCTTACGAGTTTAATAATCCTTTAAGTCATTCCTAGCCTGATCAACTATATCATCATCATACTAATTTTTTTAACTGTGCTACCTGGTCCTTATTCCCAGAGCACAACTTTCAATGATGAACTAAGCTTGCGTCGATTTTCGTCGTCATAGCATTTCTCCTTGAACAACAATCTTGATTTCAAGTTTGTGTCCTAACCGTGGTTCCAATAACCATTCGCTTCATCATTCGTTTGACTTGATGTCATCGTCGATCGATTACATCTTCGTGTAACCTCTCGACAAATGTGTCGTGATCATCATCAAACTTATGAGCTCTTCCAGGATGTCAATCGGATTCATGATGAGAAATACCATCCTTGCCTCGATGATTTGTGTTATCATCAACCACTTTATTGCCTTCCCTCCAACACAAACTTGTTCGTGTTTTGTATTATACCTTGAGTTCCTTGCTGTCCAGCATCTGTTCTTCTTTACCTTGGAATATTACCGTCTTTTATGTCAAGGATGTCGTGAGAAATTCACCACCCTTAAGAATTCTTGATACCAGTGATACTTATTAACATCACCATTCTTTCTTGGTCCCCGTGTTGTTTCTAACCAGAATACCGACAAATGGTCCATGATGTGTAAATTCTAAACTTCGAGCAACCCTCTTGCTCTGAAGTTATTGGTCTATAGTTTCATTCTACGACTATGGCTTATTGAATCACCATTCTGACATTGGTCGTGCAACCCAACCCATATTTTCGGCGCACCTTTCAACCAATGTTTAATTGTGTATGTTTTCCTCGAGCATACTTCCTTATATCATTTGATCTGACAAATGTTATCTCCTTGTTCACTTAATTGTGGAAATCCATCTTTTGGAAATCTTGATGAATTGCGGTTGAGTTCACCAGACACCTCCTTGTCCTCTCCTTGGGTTAATGATGAACTCTTGTTAAAGGAAATCACTTCATAGTTCATTTCCCGAGAATCTTACATTATCATGTCGTCAATTGTGTTGCACCTTTTCTTCTCAGGCATACTAAGTCGGAGGTATCCTGACCCCAATCGGATCTGAACCTCGGTCAGATATGATGGTTGGAACATATTTCCAAGAGTTATAACATTGGTCCTTATATATCGGTAAGGTGATGTCATGCCTAGCACACCTGGCCGGTGGCCCTATTGTTATAGTTCTTCCTTTTAGCAATGGTAGTCATTCTTCCGTGAGGAAATTGTAAGACTTATTCTATAAGTTGTTCTTGATAGATCCCTTGTGTTTCCAAAGTCTGATCTTCACCTGATGACCATGTCAATGCTATCTCAAAGCATGTCGGTTGTACTCTGATTTTTAACAAGAACATTTGAAGCCCAATGCTAAATGTTTCCTGCTCAATTATCCAAACACCGTTGTATGGGTAACGTCACGAAATTCCTCTCCCTTTACCTCAATGGTTCTCTACTTTCTATCTTGTCATGGATATCATGCCCCGCTTGTCCTTGGGAAGGATATACCCCTGAAATGTATGTGTATACACATTTTTCTCCCCATTGTTCTGATTAAACCTGGTAATCACCTTTCCTTTCCATTGGTTTGCTTAACCCTTCTTGTAATCTATATTATATGAGCAGTAGTATTCTTCTGCTTATGTAAAACACCTTGGTGTACAACCGTGTCAGTAAGACCCTGTTGCTTTTGTTGATAGCATTCCGGTAACCACCGATGGACAAGAACTTTGCCTATTGGTCCGCCTTGTTCAACGAGCAGGAAAATGGTTCTCTTCGTCCCTCGCCCTAGGTACCAACGTTGTTGCCGACATAACTGACATGGTACTCTCTGACATGCCTTGCTATCATGACCGTGCAAGATGTCACTGCTCCTTAAAAAAACACATGGTGGGCCCATAACCCACGGTTCCACAAGATCGAAACCTGACTCTCCTGTACACCCCCTGTTCTCAAGGTTGTTCCTCGCACGTGACCTCGTATGTAATTCACGAGCCACCTTCCTAGTGACCTATTCTGGTATCAGATGCAATACTTATTCCTATTGCTCTGAACCCCTTTTCACGCCCCGTTTCAGGCATCAAACGATTGCCTGCCCGCTTGAAACTTCTCTTGGTGCCTTCTTACTTGCTCTCGATTTCTTCTTAAGTTCAATCCGAGAGTTACTTTCCGCAACCTTCCCCGATGTTATCTACCAGATAGTCAACCTGGTAAGGCCCACCCTTCCCGAGTCTTCCCCCATATCCTTTTCGTAAGTATGATGAAGATCCCGAAGACAGGATTCATCATTTTGACCTGAAGCAGAAGTATGAAGGCATCAATATACTGGATTGACCTCTTCAAGAAGAGCAACCAACACCGAGAAGATCCGTTAGAATTTCGTAACCAATCTCTCCCCCTTACTCCCCTCCTAAATCTCGGGACGAGATTTCTTGTAGTGGAGGAGAATTGTGACGCCCGGATAATCAAGCTACAGTAACCTCTGATCATGATGCCATGTCATCATGATTATTGTTGCTAATCTCGCGTCAGTTCGAAACCCAGTTCAAATTTTAAAAATAAAGTCAAACAATAAAAGTTTCCAAACATTAAAACTAAAATGCTCTAGACGAACCAGATATTGCATAGGTAATTATGGTCGAGAAACCACACTTTTATAAAATGTTTAAATACTCTAAAATAATTAAAACAGTAGTTAAAGCAATTAAATAAATGCTTTTCAAATTGTAGAAATATTAAACTATTTTATTTTGAAGCCAAACTAATTGTGGCAGTATCCTAATTAATAATACTAATTTAGGGGCTAAGTTCATAATTTTAAAAAAACTAAAAATAAAAGGTATTTAAAAGAAAACATAAACTATAAAAAAAGGAAAGGGCAAAACAAAGCCACATACCCCCGGCCTACTGGGCCAAACGGCCTAGCTGGCTAGCCCAACTGGCCCCAACCGGCCCAACCCGCACTCTCCTTAACCCCACCAACAGGAACCCTAGGTTCCAACCACTACCCAGTCGCCCCCCACCACGATCCCCTTCTCCTCTCCCCGCACGATCTGGATCAGGCGCATGCCCTGCCCCCGACGCGGTCGCCCCTGTCGTCGATCCTCACCTCCCTGTCTGGCCTTGACCAGCGCCCGCCTCCGCCACCACTTTCGAGCCAGCGCTTCGCTGTCTCGGTCACGTCCGCCGTGGCTCCCCGCGGCCCCCGCGAGCACGCCCGCGCCCGAGGGCTGCCGCCTCCGCCCCGCAGCTTCTCCGTCGTTGAGCGCCATTCGCCGGAGCCGTCAACCGTCGCCGCCGTCATCCTCATCTCCCCCCCGAGCCGCTTCACCAAGCCTCGCCGCCCCTCGTCCCTGCAACGCTGGTGAGGCCACCGGTCTCCTATCCCCTCCATCCCTGTCGCCGGCTCCGTCCACCCGCGCGCTCATGGCCGCGGCCTCGTCCAACGCACGCCCGCGGCGGCCTCGCTTCCGTCCCGTGCCCACGGCTCGCCATGCCTCCCCTCGCCCCTCAGCTGCGTGCTGCAGGAGGTGCCACTCCACCCTGCCCCTGGCCACCGGCCCATCTGGCCCTTAGCCTCCTCCCCTACTGCTGCAGCCTCGAACCGCCGGGCCGCACCTGCTTCCGCACGCCCGCGCCGGCCCCATCCGCCGCTGCTCCACGGCTCACCGGAGCCCGCCTCCCCCGGTGGCCTCGGGCACGCGCCCGCACGCCGCCATCCCCTGTGCTCGCCGTCGTCGCGAACTGCGGCCCCGGTCAGTCGGCGCCCGGGTCCGGCGCCCCTGGGCTCCGTCCGCCGCACCCGGGTCAGCCTCTACGGGTGCCCACGACCGTGCCCGTTTCCCGTTACCCGCGCGCTCGTTTGGCCCCTGGGCCAATGACAAGGGGCCCCCACCCCCCTGAACGTATTTATAAAAATATAAATAAAAATAGAAAAATAAATAGTTAATTAATTAATTAGAGAAATAATTAACTTAATTAATTTTGTTTAATTAAGCTAAACAAGTAACTAAGCTAATTAAACATTAGTTATCTAATTAACCTGGTTAGTTAATTAGTTATTTAATTAGTAGGACAGTGGGGCCCACCCCTAATTAATTCTGATTAGATTAAATTAAATTTGGATAATTAACATGTGTCTCTGACCAGTGGGACCCACTGGTCAGGTTGACCAGTCAACTCTGTTGACTGCTGATGTCAGCATGACATCATGCTGATGTCATTATTCCATTTTCGAATTAATTTAAATAATTAATTAAATTCCAGAAATTAATAAAATCTTTAGAAAATCATAACTTTTAATTCATAACTCGGATTAAATTATTTTCAACATGAAAGTTGCTCAAAACGACGAGACGAATCCGGATACATAGCCCGTTCGGCCACCACACATCCCTAGCATAGCAAACACGCAACTTTCCCCCTTCGGTTCATCTGTCCGAAAATGCGAAACACCGGGAATACTTTCCCGGATGTTTTCCCCCCTTCGTCGGTATCACCTACTACCGCGATTGGGCACACCTAGCATCGTTACTTGTCATGTCATGCATCGATATGCATCTGTTTGCATGGTATTCATTGTTTCTTCCCCCTCTTCTCTCCGGTAGACTACGAGACCGACACTGCTGCTGCCCAGTTCGACTACGGAGTTGACGACCCCTCCTTCTTGCCAGAGCAACCAGGCAAGCCCCCCCCCTTGATCACCACATATCGCCTATTCTTCTCTATACTGCTTGCATTAGAGTAGTGTAGCATGTTACTGTTCGGTTACTCCTATTCTGTTGCATAGCCTGTCATTGTTGCTACAGTCATTGATACCCTACCCGCAATCCTAAATGCTTAGTATAGGATGCTAGTTTATCATCATTGTCCCTACATTCTTGTTAGTTTGCCTTGCTATACTATTGGGCCGTGATCACTTGGGAGGTGATCACGGGTATATACTATACATACATACATACACTTTACAGTTGGTGACTAAAGTGGGGTCAGCTCGTTGAGTACCCGCAAGTGATTCTGATGTGGGGGCTGGAAGGACAGGTGGCTCCATCCCGGTAGAGGTGGGCCTGGGTTCCCGACGGCCCCCAACTGTTACTTTGTGGCGGAGCGTCAGGGCAGGTTGAGACCGCCTAGGAGAGAGGTGGGCCTGGCCCTGTTCGGCGTTCGCGGATACTTAACACGCTTAACGAGATCTTGGTATTTGATCTGAGTCTCGCCACTGGCCTATATGCACTAACCAACTACGCGGGAACAGTTATGGGCACTCGACGTCGTGGTATCAGCCGAAGCCTTCTTGACGTTAGTGACGGATTGGACTGGAACGCCTACTCTTGTATAAGGGAGGCTAGGTCTGCTTCCGTCTGTCCTCGCAACGTGCAGGTGTGCAATGGGCGATGGGCCCAGACCCCTGCGCGCATAGGATTTAGACCGGCGTATTGACCTCTTTGTTGTGCCTAGGTGGGGCTGCGACGTGTTGATCTTCCGAGGCCGGGCATGACCCAGGAAAGTGTGTCCGGCCAAATGGGATCGAGCGTGTTGGGTGATGTGGTGCACCCCTGCAGGCAAGTTAATCTATTCGAATAGTCGTGATCTTCGGTAACAGGACGACTTGGAGTTGTACATTGACCTTATGACAACTAGCACCGGATACTTAATAAAACACACCCTTCCAAGTTCCACAGACAACCCAGTGATCGCTTTTCCACAGGGCGACAAGGGGAGGATCGCCGGGTAGGATTATGCTATGCAATGCTACTGGAGCTGCTACTTGGAGATGCTACTTGGAGGACTTCAATCTACTCTCTTCTACATGCTGCAAGACGGAGGCTGCCAGAAGCGTAGTCTTCGATAGGACTAGCTATCCCCCTCTTATTCTGGCATTCTGCAGTTCAGTCCATTGATATGGCCTCCTTACACATATACCCATGCATATGTAGTGTAGTTCCTTGCTTGCGAGTACTTTGGATGAGTACTCACGATTGCTTTCTCCCCCCCTTTTCCCCCTTTCCTTTCTTTCTGGTTGTCGCAACCAGATGCTGGAGTCCAGGAGCCAGACACCACCGTCGACGACGACCCCTACTACACCGGAGGTGCCTACTACTACGTGCAGCCCGCTGACGACGACCAGGAGTAGTTTAGGAGGATCCCAGGCAGGAGGCCTGCGCCTTTTTCGATCTGTATCCCAATTTGTGCTAGCCTTCTTAAGGCAAACTTGTTTAACTTATGTTTGTACTCAGATATTGTTGCTTCCGCCGACTCGTCTATGATCGAGCACTTGTATTTGAGCCCTCGAGGCCCCTGGCTTGTATTTTGATGCTTGTATGACTTATTTTTTTATTTGTAGATTTGTGTTGTGATATCTTCCCGTGAGTCCCTGATCTTGATCGTACACGTTTGCGTGTATGATTGAATCGGGGGCGTCACACAACCTGGAAGTTTTAGAGAGTCATTTATTTCTGTTGAGTTCTTTTATGTAGTTTAAAAACAAAAAAAATAAAGAGGGGAACCTAAAAACTTTTCAGAAAGGAAAGTGAAAGTGAGAAATACAAGCATTGTTGAAGTGGGAGCTAGCCTTGAACTTTATTCATGCTCACGGAAACTTTGTGAATCTTGATTATAGAAACTTTTCATAAAAAATAATTATCCCCTTGTACAATTCCATTGTATTATAAAAATAATGTGCCAAGGTTTGGCTTTAGGATGTTTACGATGCTTGTTGGTTTGTACGGTGCAGGATAGAAACTTTGGCTGTAGTACGCGATTTTACATTTTTAACTGGAACGTCAATTGGTTCTGATTACTTTTTCACTGTCTTGATATACAGCTTGTTTAGTTTTCCTAATTTTGGTAGAATTTTTGGGGTAACAAAAGTATGGTGGATGTTCAGATTGCTACAGACTGTTCTGTTTTTGACAGATTCTGTTTTTGATGCATAGTTTGCTTGTTTTGATGAATCTATCAATTTATATCAGTGGATTAAGCCATGAAAAAGTTATATTACAGTAGACACAATGCAAAAACAAAATATGAAATGGTTTGCAACAGTACTTAGAGCGGTGATTTGCTTTATTATACTAACGGATCTTACCGAGTTTTCTGTTGAAGTTTTGTGTGGATGTAGTGTCTAATCGAGGATGTCTCGATATGAGGAAAAGGAAGAGAGGCAAGAGCTCAAGCTTGGGGATGCCCGAGGCACCCCAAGTAAATATTCAAGGAGACTCAAGCGTCTAAGCTTGGGGATGCCCCGGAAGGCATCCCCTCTTTCTTCAACAAGTATCGGTATGTTTTCGAATTCGTTTCGTTCATGCATTATGTGCAAGTCTTGGAGCGTCTTTTGCATTTAGTTTTCACTTTTCTTTTATGCACCATGCTGGTATGAGATAGTCCTTGGTTGATTTATAGAATGCTCATTGCACTTCACTTAAATCTTTTGAGTATGGCTTTATAAAATGCTTCATGTGCTTCACTTATATCATTTGAAGTTTGGATTGCCTGTTTCTCTTTACATAGAAAACCGCCATTTGTAGAATGCTCTTTTGCTTCACTTATAATTGTTAGAGCGTGGGCATATATTTTGTAGAAATAATTAAACTTTCTTGCTTCACTTATATCTATTTAGAGAGATGACAGGAATTGGTCATTCACATGGTTAGTCATAAAATCCTACATAAACTTGTAGATCACTGAATATGATATGTTTGATTCCTTGCAATAGTTTTGCGATATAAAGATGGTGATATTAGAGTCATGCTAGTGGGTGGTTGTGGATTGTAGAGACACTTGTGTTGAGGTTTGTGATTCCCGTAGCATGGACGTATGGTGAACCGCTTTGTGTTGAAGTTGGAGCACAATTTTATTTATTGATTGTCTTCCTTATGAGTGGCGGTCGGGGACGAGCGATGGTCTTTTTCTACAAATCTATCCCCCTAGGAGCATGCGCGTAGTACTTTGTTTTCAATGGCTTGTAGATTTTTGCAATAAGTATATGAGTTCTTTACGACTAATGTTGAGTCCATGGATTATACGCACTCTCACCCTTCCATCATTGCTAGCCTCTTCGGTACCGTGCATTGCCCTTTCTCACCTCGAGAGTTGGTGCAAACTTCGCCGGTGCATCCAAACCCCGTGTACGATACACTCTGTCACACATAAGCCTCCTTATATCTTCCTCAAAATAGCCACCATACCTACCTATCATGGCATTTCCATAGCCATTCCGAGATATATTGCCATGCAACTTCCATCATCATCATATACATGACTTGAGCTTTTCATTGTCATATTGCTTTGCACGATCGTAAGATAGCTAGCATGTGGTTTTCATGGCTTGTCCATTTTTTGATGCCATTGCTACGCTAGATCATCGCACATCTCGGTACACCACCGGAGGCATTCATATAGAGTCATATCTTTGTTCTAGATATTTAGTTGTAAGTAAATAAAAGTGTGATGATCATCATTATTAGAGCATTGCCCCAGTGAGGAAAGGATGATGGAGACTATGATTCCCCCACAAGTCGGGATGATACTCCGGACTTTATGAAAAATAAAAGAGGCCAACGAAATCCAAATAAAAAAAGAGGCCAAAGAAGCCCACCAAAAAGAAAAAAAAGAAAAAAAAGAGAGAAAATAAAAGAAAAAAATGAGAGAAAAAGAGAGAAGGGGCAATGTTACTATCCTTTTACCACACTTATGCTTCAAAATAACACCATGTTCTTCATAGAGAGAGCCTCCTATGCTTTCACTTTCATATACTAGTGGGAATTTTCATTATAGAACTTGGCTTGTATATTCCGATGATGGGCTTCCTCAAATGCCCGAGGTCTTCATGAGCAAGCAACTTGGATGCACACCCACTTAGTTTCAGTTTGAGCTTTCATACACTTATAGCTCTAGTGCATCTGTTGCATGGCAATCCCTACTCACTCACATTGATATATATTGATGGGCATCTCCATAGCCCGTTGATACGCCTAGTTGATGTGAGACTTTCTCCCTTTTTGTCTTCTCCACATAATCCCCACCATCATTTTCTATTCCACCTATAGTGCTATATCCATGGCTCACGCTCATGTATTGCGTGAAACTTGAAAAAGTTTGAGATTACTAAAGTATGAAACAATTGCTTGGCTTGTCATCGGGGTTGTGCATGATTAAATGCTTTGTGTGATGAAGATAGAGCAACAGCCAGACTATATGATTTTGTAGGGATAACTTTCTTTGGCCATGTTGTTTTGAAAAGACATGAATGCTTTATTGGTACGCTCGAAGTATTATTGTTTTTATGTCAAATGATAGACTATTGCTTTGAATCACTGGTGTCTTAATATTCATGCCATGATTAGACATATGATCAAGATTATGCTAGGTAGCATTCCACATCAAAAATTATCTTTTTTATCATTTACCTACTCGAGGACGAGCAGGAATTAAGCTTGGGGATGCTGATACGTCTCCGTCGTATCTATAATTTTTGATTGTTCCATGCCAATATTCTTCAACTTTCATATACTTTTGGCAACTTTTTATACTATTTTTGGGACTAATATATTGATCCAGTGCCCAGTGCCAGTTCCTGTCTGTTGCATGTTTTTTGTTTCGCAGAAACCCAATATCAAACGGAGTCCAAATGGGATAAAAATGGACGGAGATTTTTTTTGGAATATTCATGATTTTTGGGAAGTAAAATCAACGCGAAACGGTGTCCTCGGTGGCCACGAGACAGGGGGGCGCACCCTCCCCCCCTGGGCGCGCCTTGGACTCTCGTGGGCCACCCGTAAGGCGGTTGACGCTCTTCTTTTGGCGTAAGAAAGCTAATTTTATGAGAAATATTTGGGCGAAAGATTCACCCCAATCGGAGTTACGGATCTCCGGATATTTAAGGAACGGTGAAGGGGTAGAATCTGAGAACGCGGAACAGAGAGATAGATCCAATCTCGGAGGGGCTCTCGCCCCTCCCAAGCCATGGGAGCCAAGGACCAGAGGGGAAACCCTTTTCCCAACTAGGGAGGAGGTCAAGGAATAAGAAGAAGAAGGGGGGCTCTATCCCCCTTGCTTCCGGTGGCGCCGGAGCGCTGCCGGGGGCCATCATCATCACCGTTATCTTCACCAACACCTCCGCCATCTTCACCTCCTTCATCACCAACTCTTCCACCCTCTATGCAGCGGTGTAACCTCTCTCTTACCCGCTGTAATCTCTACTTAAACATGGTGCTCAACGTTATATATTATTTCCCAATGATGTATGGCTATCTTATGATGTTTGAGTAGATCCGTTTTGTCCGATGGGTTAATTGATGATCATGATTGGTTTGAGTTGCATGTTTTATTATTGGTGTTGTCCTATGGTGCCCTCGATGTCGCACAAGCGTGAGGGATTCCCTCTATAGGGTGTTGCAATGCGTTCATGATTCGCTTATAGTGGGTTGCGTGAGTGACTAAAACACAAACCCGAGTAAGGGGATTGTTGCGTATGGGATAAAAGGGGACTTGATGCTTTAATGCTATGGTTGGGTTTTACCTTAATGAATCTTTAGTAGTTGCGGACGCTTGCTAAAGTTCGAATCATAAGTGCATATGATCCAAGTAGAGAAAGTATGTTAGCTTATGCCTCTCCCTCAAATAGAATTGCAATAGTGATTACCAGTCTAGTTATCGATTGCCTTGGATAAATAACTTTCTTGTAACAAAAAGCTCTCTACTAATACTTACTTTATTGCTTCTTTATCTAAACAGCCCCTAGTTTTATTTATGCGTTCTTTATTATCTTGCAAACCTATCTTATCACACCTACAAAGTACTTCTAGTTTCATACTTGTTCTAGGTAAAGCGAACGTCAAGCGTGCGTCGAGTCGTATCAGTGGCCGATAGGACTTGAGAGAGTATTTGTTCTACCTTTAGCTCCTCGTTGGGTTCGACACTCTTATTTATAGAAAGAGGCTACAACTATCCCATATACTTGCGGGTCATCAAGGCCCCGCTTGTAGCAAGGATGCCGGTTTATTATATTGAGCATAATATATACATTGTCAAAATATGTACATAGTGAGAGCCTATGGCTCAGGTGTAGTAAGGTCGTAGAAGAGCGATATTCCATGGCCGTCGGGTCTCCTCCTCCGATTTGCTTGAGTCTTTGTGCTCGCGAACATCGATGAGGTAGTATGATCCGTTGTGCAGATTCTTGCTGACCACAAAGGGTCCTTCCCAAGGTGGGGATAACTTGTTCATATCGGTCTGATCCTGGATAAGCCGGAGCACTAAGTCGCCTTCTTGAAAGGTTCTTGTCCTAACCCGGTGGCTGTGATAACGCCGCAGGTCTTGCTGATAAACTGCCGAACGAGCCAATGCCATGTCCCGTTTTTCATCTAACAGGTCCAGTGCTTCTTGACGTGCTTGCTCGTTGTCCGCTTCAACATAATTGGCAACCCGAGACGAGTCATGACGAATATCACTAGGGAGTACCGCCTCTGCTCCGTAAACCATGAAGAAAGGCGTATAACCTGTAGATCGGTTTGGGGTGGTGTTTATGCTCCATAACACAGATGGTAGTTCTTCCACCCAACAACCTGGCGTCCGCTTCAAAGGGACCATAAGCCGGGGCTTTATACCCTTCAAAATTTCCTGATTAGCTCGCTCAGCTTGACCATTAGATTGGGGGTGAGCCACAGACGCCACATCAAGATGGATGTGCTCTCATTGACAAAAGTCCTCCATCTCGCCTTTAGAGAGGTTCATGCCATTATCTGTGATAATGCTATGTGGAAAACCGAAATGGAATATCACCTTTTTGATGAACTGAACCGCCGTGGCCGCGTCACACTTGCTTACTGGCTCCGCTTCAACACATTTAGTAAACTTGTCAACCGCCATCAACATGTGGGTCTTCTTATCTTTGGATCGCTTGAAAGGCCCTACCATGTCAAGCCCCCAAGTAGTAAACGACCAGGTGATAGGAATCATCCGTAGCTCCTGAGCCGGAACATGAGCTCGTCGTGAGAATTTCTGACAGCCGTCGCACCACCTTACCAAGTCCTCAGCATCAGCGTGAGTCGTCAGCCAATAAAAGCCATGACGAAATGCTTTAGCAACCAAGGATTTTGAACCGGCATGATGACCACAATCTCCTTTGTGGATCTCGCGTAAAATCTCACGACCTTCTTCAGGAGAAACACAACGCTGAAACGCCCCTGAAACACTGCAATGATGTAACTCGCCATTGACAATTGTCATGGACTTGGATCACCGGACTATCTGCCTAGCCAAAATTTCATCTTATGGTAACTCGCCCCGATTCAAATATGCCAAGTATGAAACCGTCCAATCCGGAATGATATGTAAAGCGGACACCAACTGTGCCTCCGGATCAGGAATGGCGAGGTCCTCCTCTGTAGGCAGCTGAACCGATGGGTTGTGCAAGACATCCAAAAAGGTATTGGGTGGCACCGGTTTACGCTGAGATCCTAGCCGGCTTAACGCGTCAGCTGCCTCATTTTTGCACCGATCAATGTGCTCAACTTGATATCCCTTAAAGTGACCAACAACAATATCCACCTCTCATCAGTAAGCCGCCATGAGTGGATCCTTGGAATCCCAAGTACCTGAAACTTGCTGGGCTACCAGGTCTGAGTCTCCAAAGCATCGTACGCGGCTTAAGTTCATCTCCTTAGCCACTTGAAGACCATGGAGTAAAGCTTCATACTCAGCGGCATTGTTAGTACAAGGGAACATTAAGAGAAGAACATAATGAATTTTATCACCTCGAGGGGAAGTAAGGACAACTCCAGCCCCCGAGCCCTCCAATTGCCTGGACCCGTCAAAGTGAATAGTCCAGTATGTACTGTACGGTTTGTCCTCTGGTATCTGCAACTCTGTCGAATCATTGATGAAATCCACAAGGGCCTGGGATTTGATTGCTGTTCGAGGCATATACATCAAACCGTGTGGTCCAAGCTCAATAGCCCACTTAGCAACCCGGCCAGTTGCTTCCCTGTTCTGAATTATATCCCCCAAAGGAGCAGAACTGACCACTATGATGAGATGACCTTGAAAGTACTGTTTAAGCTTCCGAATTGCCATAAAAACCCCGTACACCAGCTTATGCCAATGCGGATATCTTTGCTTTGACTCAATGAGGACTTCGCTGATATAATAAACCGGCCTTTGAACCGGGTATTCCTTCCCAGCCTCCTTGCGCTCTACCACAATGGCGACACTGACAGCCCAGGCATTAGCAGCCACATATAACAGCAGTGGCTCCTTATCAACTGGAGTGGCAAGAACGGGCGGTTCAGCCAACTGCTTCTTCAAGTCTTCAAATGCCGCATTAGCAGCATCGCTCCAGACAAAACTGTCTATCTTCTTAAACATCTAGTACAGAGGGATCGCCTTTTCTCCCAACCTGCTGATAAACTGGCTCAAAGCCGCAATACGACCCGCCAAACGATGAACATCATTGATACATGCCGGTTTAGCCAGAGATGTGATAGCCTTGATCTTTTCCGGATTAGCCTCAATGCCCCGATTGGACACCAAAAAACCCAAGAGCTTGCCAGCCGGTACAACAAAGACACACTTAGCCGGATTGAGCATCATTTTATAAACTCTCAGATTATCAAAGGTTTCTTGCAAATCAGATATGAGTGTCTCCGCCTTCCTAGACTTGACCACAATATCGTCCACATAGGCATGAACATTGCGCCCAATCTGAGTATGAAGACAATTCTGCACACAGTGTTGATAAGTTGCCTGGGCACTCTTGAGCCCAAAAGGCATAGATACATAATAGAAGGCTCCAAAGGGAGTAATGAAAGCTGTCTTCTCCTGGTCCTTAGTTGCCATCTTGATCTGATGATAACCAGAATAAGCATCCAAGAAACTCAAATGCTCACAACCCGCCGTAGCATCAATGATTTGATCAATACGAGGGAGGGCAAAGGGATCAGCTGGGCAGGCTTTGTTCAGATCTGTGTAATCCACACACATACGCCAAGTGCCGTTTTTCTTAAGTACCAGCACTAGATTAGCCAACCACTCTGGGTGAAACACTTCCACGATAAACCCTGCTGCCAGTAGCCAGACTACCTCTTCCCCAATGGCCTTACGCTGCTCCTCATTAAAGCGGCGAAGAAACTGTTTGACCGGTTTGAACTTCGGATCAATATTAAGAGTGTGCTCAGCGAGTTCCCTCGGTACACCTGGCATGTCAGAAGGTTTCCATGCAAAGATGTCCCGGTTCTCACTGACGAACTCGATGAGCGCGTTTTCCTATTTGGGATCCAAGTTGACGCTGATGCTAAACGGCTTGGATGAATCGCCAGGAACAATATCAACCAATTTAGTCTCATTAGCCGATTTAAACTTCAAAGCCAGATCATGCTCTGTAGTGGGCTTCTTTAAAGAGGTCATGTCTGCCAGATCAACATTGTCCTTATAAAACTTCAACTCTTCCGTTGCACAAACTGATTCAGCATAGGCTGCATCACCTTCCTCACACTCCAGAGAAATCTTACGGCTACCATGAACCATGATGGTTCCTTTGTGACCCGGCATCTTGAGCTGCAGATAAACATAACATGGCCTTGCCATGAATTTAGCATAAACTGTCCGTTCAAATAAAGCATGGTACAGACTTCTGATCTTGACCACTTGAAAGGTCAGCGTCTCGGACCTTGAATCATGATCATCTCCAAAAACCACCTCCAGAGCTATCTTGCCAACTGGGTAAGCCGATTTACCAGGCACCACTCCGTGAAAAACGGTGTTTGACGGTCTAAGATTCTTATCTGTCAACCCCATACGCCGGAAGGTTTCATAGTACAAGATATTGATACTGCTCCCTCTGTCCATGAGTACCTTAGTGAACTTATAACCTCCCACCTGCGGTGCAACCACCAAAGCTAGGTGACTCGGATTGTCAACCCGGGGCAGATGATCCTCCCTGCTCCAGACAATAGGTTGTTCAGACCAGCGTAGATTACGGGGCACTGCCAGTTCAATAGACTTTACTGCCCTTTTATGGAGTTTCTGATCGCGCTTGCACAAGCTAGTAGTGAAGACATGATACTGTCCACCGTTTAACTGCTTTGGGTTGCTTTGATAATCCGACTGCTGTTGATTCCCCTGATTACCCTGTTGATTGTTGCCACCTTGGTTATTCTGATTGCCCTGATTATTCTGAAATCCTGAGTTTGAACCGCCACCACCGTAACCCGGCCCATGAAATCCTCGACCGAAACCACCAGATGGACCCTGATCATACCAGAAAAGATCAGTTTTTGAATTCCCTCATGATGTGGCAATCCTTCCAAAGGTGCGTGGCCGGAACCTCCTTTGTCCCGTGCTTTGGGCAGGGCTGGTTTAACAGGCGTTCCAGATTCATTCCTCCACCGCGCTGGGGCAGTTTACCCTTACGGCGCTGCATATTACCTTGCACATTGGTGTTAGCCACAAAATCAGAATTGTCCGCTTTACGCTTACCATTGTTTCCGTGGCCCGCCTGGTTATGTTGTCCCTTTGAATCGGCATTCTTCTTTCCCATCTCATGTTTCTCTTCATCAGAATCAGGGTCCTTGGTATTATCAGAATCAACATATTTAACCAGAGCCGCCATGAGTGTTCCCATACCATTGCAGTGACGCTTGAGCCGTCCCAACTTCATTTTTAGTGACTTAAATCGGCAATTGCCCTCCAATGTCACAATTGCTATATCTGGATTGATGCGGCCTAATGAATGCAAAATTTCTGAAACCCGTCGCACCCAATGGGTTGTTGATTCATTCTCTCCTTGGACACAAGCCGCCAGATCTACAATGGACATAGGTTGCTTGCATGTATCTTTGAAGTTTGCTATGAACTTGGCCTTCAACTCATCCCATGAATTGATCGAGTTAACAGGGAGGCTCTTCAACCAGGTGCGAGCCGTTCCTTCTAGCATCATGGTCAAGTATTTTGCACACGCCGCTTCATCCACATCTAGCATCTCCATTGCCATCTCATAACTCTCAACCCACGCCTCGGGGGGCTGATCAGCGGTATAGTTAGGCACCTTGTGTGGACCATTGAAATCTTTGGGCAACCGCACATTATGGAGAGCCGGGATGAGACACGGCACTCCCCAGGAGCTGAAGGCAAGCCCGGTCCCTCGTTCTACTGACGCCGCTAGCTGAACCGGGCGGGTTGATGATGACGCGCATGTTGCGCTGCCAATGCAGCCTCCCTTCGCACTCTGCCATTGTTCACCACGTCCTGAGCATTCAAACCGTCGTTTGCCGGATTAGGCCCTCGAGGGGCATCACGATGCCGCACACTGCTTGACACGGCTAGTTCGTCTATGTGCCTGCTATAACTCTTGCTCGGACGAGGGGTTGAATGTATTCTGTCTCGGCTGTAGGAATAAGCTTGTTGCTGTACAACGGCGGTTTGAAGAAGATCCCTGGCTCATCGAGTCTCAATCGCTGCTAATGAACCACCCTCCATCGGAATAGCCGCCAAACGTGATGCTGCTGCGATCATATTATCCAAAGGGCTAGAAAAGTGACCCGGTGGTGTTGCTACATATTGCGGCGGGTTGTCCGTCCATCGAGGCGGGTCCATCGCCCGTGGCTGATCCGGCGCCGCCCCAGGTGCCTCGGTCTGGTTTACTCCTGCCGGACTGCTAAGCCTAGCTCCTAGTGTACCGAAGAGATTCAGACCCTCGTAAATTTGCGGCAGTCGAGACCGGTACTTCATTCTCCTAACTTTGTTTGACGCGTTCTGATCTAACATAAGCCGGTAATTCTGCGCCTGGATCTGTTGTGATTGGGCATCTAAAGCGGCCCGCTCTTCATCCATCCTGGCCTGCTTAGTTGCCAAGTCCGCCTTGGCCTAGGATATATGATCCTTTAGCTTCGTAACATCCGCATTATGCTGAACTTGAGTCTCCGGAGTCACCGCTGTAGTCAACAATGCCGTCAAGGCGTCCAGTAAACCGGCGAGAACTTGAGCCGGCCGGCGCGCCGGGCCTCCTGGCGTGGCCGCTGATCTGGAGACCATTTCTGCTGTAGATGAAGATTGCATGGTGGGCTATGTACCGGCCATGAAGATCGCAACCCGGTCTGGCGGTTCAAGGGGACCCGGAATACTGTCACCATCGGAATATCCCTCAATCCGTCCATCTTGCAGTTGGTATAACGACTCGGTTTCGCCAGTGGACGATTCACCATATGAGTAGATGGCTGTCTCATCGTCGGATACTGGTTTAGATTCCACACCATGGATGAATCCCATGAACGCACGCTTCATGGCAGGCTGAACCCGGGAAGAACTTGCACGCTGAGCCGTCTCGACGAGGTCGGTGGAGGTGTCTGGCTTAGGGCCCGGTTCGCCGATCTTGCCAATGAAAACGTGAATTCCGCCAAAGGGGACCCGGTACCCGTACTCGATTGAGCCGGCCTCGGGGCCCCAGCCCGCGTCATCGATGCAGAGCTTGCCGTGACGACTCTTGGTCATCCAGCCAACCGCGTACCCTTTGAGTCCTTCAAAGCTGCCCTTCAAGAACTCGAAACCATCGTGCGATAGCCCCAGGGTGGGCGCCAACTATCGTGGAAATATCACGTCAGATGTCCTAGCAGAAGGACTTAGTCTTGGAGCCATCAGAACGAGATTAGCCTGAAGGGGTTAAACCGCACAAGGGACACAAGAGTTTTATACTAGTTCGGCCCCTTACGATGAAGGTAAAAGCCTACGTCTAGTTGTGATGGGATTATTGGGGTTTCGATGACCAGGGAGCAAATACGCTTTGCCTGGGTCTCGAGTTGTTGTTTCTTGTCCCTGAACCACCGCCGGGTCGTCCCTTTATATACACAGGTTGACGCCCGGCCGGTTTACAGAGTCCCGAGGCCGGCTCATACAAGTGTCCGGCTCGGTCTCTCCCTTTCCCTAACTTACAATACAAGTTATACAACTATGGCGGTTTGTCACTATGGGCCCTAATCCGCCTCCGGGATCTGGGCCTCTAAGCCTTATGAGTAAAGCGCCATCTTCTTTGTCTTCATGGGCTTCAATATAGTTGAGCGTGAACCGGCCCCTCCTGGGCGGTTTACACTCAGTAGTTACATCCTCAACAGTGTGCGAAATGATATACATACATTGCCTTCTCCTGCTTTAATTTTTTTACACATGCAGATTAGACCAAATAGACGTATCATGCTCAATTTTGGAATTATTCCGGGTTCATTTGGCCTTTTTTATAGATTAATTGAGTTTCTACGCATTTAATGTGTATAATTCAAATTTGAACTACAAGCACATGCTCCAGTGCACCAAAGTTGGTTGAAAAATCACATGTTTGTCCTTGGGTGAGTTTCTAGGTCCCATACAAGCAATGGGAATGAAATTCAAACATCAGGGCACCGTGGCTCGGCCGGAAAGATTGAGAAACTTGGTTTTTTAATTCCTATAAATCCAAAACACGCCTGAAAATCATGAAACTTGGCATGGTGTCATGACATGGCACCAACATGCTGCGGTAATTTTTTGGCCGAATCAGGACAAGCTTTGGTGTAAGCTTCTTGCAAACCGGAGGTTCCCTCAAGAAGGCTCGTGGTTCCGAGAGGGAACGTGTCACCTTCATGTGTGAAACACGATATGTACACTGCCTTCTCCCGCCTTAATTTTTTTTGCATAGGCAGATTAGACCAAATAGAAGTATCGTGCTAAATTTTGGAATTATTCCGGGTTCGTTTGGCCTTTTATACATTAATTGAGTTTCTACGCATTTAATGTGCGTAATTCAAATTTGAACTATGAGCACAGGCTCCAGTGCACCAAAGTTGTTTGAAAAATCACATGTGTGTCTTTGGGTGAATTTCTAGGTCCCATGCAGGAAATGGAATGAAATTCAAACATCTTGGCCTCGTGGCTGAGCCAGAAAGATTGAGAAACTTGGTTTTTTAATTCCTGTAAATCCAAAATAGGCCTGAAAATCATGAAACTTGGCATGGTGTCATGACATGGCACCAACATGCTACAGTAACTTTTTTGGCCGAATTGGGACAAGCTTTGGTGTAAGCTTCTTGCAAACCGGAGCTTCCGCCAAGAAGGATCGTGGTTCCGAGAGGGAACGTGTCACCTCCGTGTGCGAAACGAGATACGTACACTACCTTCTCCCGCCTTAATTTTTTTACACAGACAGATTAGACCAAATAGAAGTATCGTGCTAAATTTTGGAATTATTCCAGGTTTGTTTGGCCTTTATTATACATTAATTGATTTTCTGCGCGTTTAATGTGCATAATTCAAATTTGAACTACAAGCACAGGCTCTAGTGCACCAAAGTTGTTTGAAAAATCACATGTGTGTCCTTGGGTGAATTTCTAGGTCCCATGCAAGAAATGGGAATGAAATTCAAACATCTGGGCGTTCTGGCTCGGCCGGAAAGTTTGAGAACCTTGGTTTTTTAATTTCTATAAATCCAAAACACGCGTGAAAATCGTGAAACTTGGCATGGTGTCATGACATGGCACCAACATGCCGTGGTAATGTTTCTGTCCGATTTGCGAAGGCGCACACATTAACAATCAACAAAGTCATTTTGGAACAAGTGCTGTCATGTTACAAATCAGAAACACAAGTATTATTGAAACCGTGGGTGTTCTACTTACCAATTACGTGCCGCCACAAGTTCCGTTTTTTTATTGGCTAGTAGGTGCCGTGCGGGGTAGCTATTTGAGTACAGAGGCGTGCGATCAGACCCCTGCGCGTGCTCATCGGGAGGAGAGCCCTTTGACCGCTACCCGCTGCGCACCTCCCCCCCAACGTGTCCATTAATGGTGCCCGATCCCCTGTTCTACGGCGTGGCTATATGTGTCACTGGCCTGAGATTTAAGAGAGAAAAATGAAAATCTGAATAGAAAGCTTTGCACGGATCTTGATGTAAGATCTGACGGACCTATATAGCATCGACTGCGACTTATAGCAAGCATGTTGAATATAAGGATGATGGCAGTGGATAATAATTGTCTTACATATTTAGGTACATAATAAAAAAGCCACATGCGGTGACGCCCGAAATACACAAGGGCAAAAGAAGAAGGATGACAATGATCTGGCTCACTGATCTCGATGTTGCTATAGGCTGAGGGAACTAGTCTCCGCGGCGAGCGGCGATGAGCTCTTTCTTGTCCTTAAGATGCTGCTTGAGCGCATCCACAGATTCCCACACCAGCCTTCTGCGGTCGACGCGCAGCATGGCATTCTCGTCCATAAGTTTCTCGACGATGATGCTGGTCCACTTCAACAAGGCAGTGGTCTCCTCCTGCTGCTCCGCACTTCCGAAAATCTTTGCCCTCAGCAGGTCGCACTCGGCCCGAAGCTTCGCATTGCTCTCATTTAGTTGCCACATGACGCCTACAAAAGAGGCTTTCATGTCGTCCTGCAACCTCGCCCAGCCAGAGATCTGATCCATCTGGCTATGGACGATCACATGCATGCGCCTCTAAGAGTCCTCACCTTCCCGCGAGACATTTTCCTAGGCTGCCGCGGCGCGGGAGGACATCTCTGCTACATTCGCGGCGCGGCAGGACATCTCTACTACTTCCGCGGCGCGGCCGGACCAGTCTGCCACATCGACGGCACGGCGTGACCTGTTTGCTGCTTCGGCGGTGTCGCGGGACCTCTATGCTACTACGGCCACGCGGTGGGACATGCCGGTTGTATTTGCGGTGAGGCAGGACATCTCTCGTGCTTCCGCTTCCATGCTCGCATCTCCCTGGTGGCAATCTCTTGACCCCGAACTCACGCTGGCCATGGCAGATGGAAAGGGAACGCTGATCAATGACTTTGTTTTTGTGGATGAGGAGTTGAGGAGGATTGCGCAGTCATCTAGGAGTAGTAGTATTTATAACCGACTAGTAATACGATCCTAAGTGGGAAACCATTTAGGTTTTGATCGGTGTGAACAGGTTTGCAATTTGGAGTGTGACGGGACACATGCTCAAAATTTACTAACGGGTATAAGTGCGGGACTATTCCCGGAAGGCGTAACGTGGGCACGCCTTCTCGCCCGCGCACGTGGCGTTTGCACCATAGGGTGCACCGCAATAGGCAATGTCAGCACACGTCTTGTTCCAACAACTGTGCGCGCTCGTTATTACCATCGCGCACGCTTCTTTTAATTAGAATGCGTGTGCTCGTCTAGTGCACACACGTTGATCTATCTAACTGTTTCAGTTTGTTGTGGCTAATTGCAAACAGTTCATCCATGTGAAGTGTATGCCATCAATGGCAGGCACTTTGATTTGGCTGACCCGTTTCTGCTATGTTGCCTAATTGCAACAGTTAATCCTTCTAAAGCGTATGCCCTCAACCACACACACCTTGATCTGGCTGACCGTTTCTTTTGTGTTGCCTAATCACAAACAGTTCATCCGAGTGAACCCTATGTTGTATATGGCACACGCCTTCATCATGCTGCCCGTTTCTTTTGTTCCGCCTCATCGCAAACAGTTCATTGGACTGAACTGTATGCCCTGCATCGCACATGCAACTAAAATTTGAACCATGTTTGATGGCTCTGCCATCGCAAACGTTTTGCACCTTTTTTGACTGTTCTTTTACACCACCATTTGCGATTATTGCATCGAACATAGTTTCGTCGAAGGGTCTCTGGTCGTAGTGTCGCGTTAGCAGCATCCTGCAGTAGTGTAGCATGGACATTTGGACTTGAATGATTCAAAGCAATAGTATATAATTTGACATGAAGACATCAATACTCAAGCATACTAAGAAGCATCCATGTCTTTCAAAATACCAACACTAAAGAAAGTTATCCCTAGCCTATTATACTCAATCATTGATCCATTCATGAAACACACTCAACATTATCTACATCCAATGCAAAAGTATGACAATTGTGCTCTCTAGTTAGTGCTTTATAAGAGAAGATGGAGACTCAAAATAGAAATAAAATTGCATGGAAGTAAATAGATAGGCCCCTCGCAAAGGGAAGCAGAGATTTGCAGAGATGCGAGAGCTCAAGGCTTAAATTATAGGCGGTTCCCAAATAAAAAATAAATTTTATTTCCTTTCCACCATTCTTTCATAATCCATGGCTAGCCATACCAATGGGTGCCTTCCATACCAACACTTTCCAAGGAATTTATTATTATCATCATATTATATTCTTTTTCATTTCAGGATTGGGCATCCTTATTACCTGCCACACTCTTGTGCAATGACAAGTGAATAAATACTCATCGTGAGAATAAAATACCTAGCATGGAAAATATTGGCCACCCCCTACTGCTTCATGAGCGGTACGGGCACACAAAACGGAAATTCATTTTAAAAAATTAGAATTGGCACATGCAAATTTACTTGGAACGACATGGAAATACCGCATATAGGTAGGTATGGGGGGCTAATTTGGCACAACTTTGGGTTTAAGGAGTTGGATGCACAAGCAGCATCCCCGCTTAGTACAAACGAAGGCTAGCAAGTAGATTGAGAAGCGTCCAACCAAAAAGTGAAAACGGTCATAAGCATGCATTGAAAATAATTAACACTGAATACTGCACCATAAGTAGGATATAAATTTGTTGCATAACAATTGACTTTATGTGCATGCATAGGGAATCACAAACCTTAACACCAATATTCTTACTAAAGCACAATTACTCACCAACATGACTCACCTATTACTATCTCCATATTGCAAAACTATTGCAAGGAATCAAGTTTATCGTATCCAATGATCTATATGAAAGTTTTTATTATATCCCTCTTGGATATCCATCACTTTGGGACCAAATTCATATCTTGTGCAAATTACCGTTGCTATTATCAACTCTCAAAAAGATATAAGTGAAGCATGAGAGTGCAAATATTTCTTCAAAATTTAATCTTATCAACTCTCAAAATAATATAAGTGAAGCATTAGAGTGTATGCATTTCTTTAAAATATAATCTTATCAACTCTCAAAATAATATAAGTGAAGCATGAGATTCTATGTATTTATTTAAAATATAACCACCGTCGTGCTAAAAAATATATAAGTGAAGCACTAGAGCAACCGCCTAGCTCAAAAGATTTAATTGAAGCACATAGAGTATTCTAGCAAATCAAGATAAACATGTTGCTTTCTCAAATAAGTGTGTTCAGTAGAGATGATTGTGACAAACTAAAAAGCAAACAAAGCGAAGACTCATATAATACACGATGCTCCAAGCAAAACTCATGATATGTGACGAATAAAAATACAGCTCCAAGTAAAATTACCAATATTGGGTAGAACAAAGAGGGGATGCCTTCCTGGGCATCCCCAAGCTTAGTCGCTTGGGAGTCCTTGAATATTACATGGGGTGCCTAGGACATCCCCAAGCTTAGGCTCTTGCCACTCCTTATTCCTTCATCCATCGTGATCTCACCCAGAACTTCAAAAACTTCAATCACACAAAACTCAACAAAGCCTCATGAGGTCCTTTAGTATAATAAAGCAAATCATTACTTTAAGTACTGTTGCAAACCCATTTGTATTTTATTTTTGCATTACACTAACTTTTCCCTGGCTTATACCCCCGATACAATCCATAGTTTCATCAAAACAAGCAAAACAATGCATCAAAAACAGGATCTGTCTGAAACAGAACAGTCTGTAGAAATCTGAACATTGACCATACTTTTGTAACTCCAAAAATTCTGAAATGTTAGTATAACGTGTGATATTTGTATATCAATAATGTATAAAATTTTCAGAATTTTATCACGCTCCAGTAAATTTTAACAATTCTCCTACTAGATGCATAAGTTTCTATTTATGCACACGATCAAAGCAACTATCACCCAAATCATCCCAAAGGCTTTGCTTGGCACAAACACTAATTGAAACACTAAAACACAATAAAAGCAGTAGCATAATTATGTGATTATTGAAAAACAGAAAAGAAAGAAAAAATTAAAAAGATAACTATTGGGTTACCTCCCAACTAGCACTATCGTTTTACACCCCTAGCTAGGCATAATGCATAGTTTCAAGTGTTGTCATATCTCTTCTTTTCATTCAAAGATGTGTTTTCCTTGGGAGATTTTTCAAAGGTAATATGAAACATATCATCCATAGGAATTTTAGCATTAGCAATTTTCCATCCACAAATCCCCCTTGATTACCGGCTACAATCCAAGAGTACTGACTATGAAAACTTGCTGCATTATATTCAAAGGGAAGACTTCCTTTTTAGTATTCTCATCAAATATGTGGTCATTGCGGAACAAATACCTTAACAAATAATCACTGTCGTAAAGGATCTCATCTATCACCGGTTTTTCATGGTTCACACCATAAAAATCAAAGATCTCTCTAGCTTCTCGAACTATGTGATCAAATTCATTAATAAGGACAAGGGTAGCTATCTTTTTAGCTCTAGGATTTTTTATAACTGGGAACTCATAAAACAATTTTGCAAAGTAGAATGAGTGTGAATAAATGTTCTCTCAAGTTTAAGAACAAGTGCAGAAATAGCCTCAACATAATTTTTGGTTCTTGTAAGTATAGGATCATCATCACAAGCCAAACTTCCAATGCAATTAAAAAATTCTTGGATGGCATTTTTTCCTATAACATTCCCTCTTCCCAACACAAAAGTTTTAGCATCAAGATTAGTAGAACTTCAAATTTTAGGAGTTTTACCATCATCCATTTCTATCATACCAAAATCACTCATGATAATAGTTTCAAATGAGCAAACAAGAAAACACGCAAGAAGGCAAACGATTTTTTTGTATTTTTATAAAAAAATTAGAAGCGGGGGAGATGAAAACAAGAGGCAAATGAAAAGTAATATAAATGCAAGGATATGCAAGTTTATGCGAAGGTACTTGATAGTTGTTGATGATGTCTCCCACACAACGGTCAAGAAATTTTTCCTGATACTTGTGAACTGCATTGGTATTTCCCCGACGAAGAGAGGATGATGTAGTATAGTAGAGATAAGTATTTCCCTCAATTAAGAACCAAGATCATCAATCCAGTAGGAGAACCAAGATCATCAATCCAGTAGGAGAACCAAGCAACAACTCGTTAGCAGCACCTGCACACAAACAACAAATCCTTGCAACCCAACGCGAACAAGGGGTTGTCAATCCCTCGACGGCCACGAGCAAGATTAAATTGTATAGTTTTCGATAGATAGATTAGAAAAATACAAAATAAAATAAATAAAATAAAAACAAAGCAAGATATTTTTGGTTTTAATATATGATAAAAGATAGACCCGGGGAACATAGTATTCACTAGAGGCTTCTCTCTTGAAAATAGCATACGGCGGATAAACAAATTATTGTTGGGCAATTGACAGAAAAGCAAGTAATTATAAAGATATCCAAAGCAATGATCATATATAGGCATCACGTCCAATACAAGTAGACCAAAACGATTCTGCATCTACTACTATTACTCCACACATCGACCGCTATCCAGCATACATCTAGTGTATTAAGTTCATGGAAAACAGAGTAGCGCCTTAAGCGAAATGACATGATGTAGACAAGATAAACTCACGTATGAAATAAATCCCACCTTTTACCCTTAATAACAATGATACATGCGTTTCATGTCCCCTTCTATCACTGGGATTGAGCACCACAAGATTGAACCCATTACGGAGCACCTCTCCCATTGCAAGAAAAATCAATCTAGTTGGCCAAATCAAATCAATAGATCAGAGAATTACGAAGTTATATTAATCATGCATAACAAAGTTCAAAAAAACTCAAATAATATTCATGGATAGATCTGATCATAAACTCACAATTCGTCGGATCCCAACAAACACACCGCAAAAAGTCATTACATCGAATAGATATCCAAGAACATCAAGGATAACATTGTATTAATGATAAATAGAGAGAAGAAGCCATCTAGCTACTAACTATGGACCCATAGGTCCGTGGTAAACTACTCACGCATCATCAGAAGGGCATCAAGGATGATGTAGAGCCCCTCCGTGATCGTTTCTCCCTCTAGCATAGTGCCGGAAAAGGCCTCCGGATGGGATCTCGTGGGTCTGGAACTTACCGCAGCGGAAAACATATTTCTTGGACTCCTCTATTGGTTTCACGATTTTAGAAAATTTATAGAGGTGGATTCAGGTCAAACGGAGCCACACGGACCCCACAAGCCACCAGGGCGCACCCCACCCCCTTGGGCGTGTCCTGGTGCCTCACGGGCCATTGCTCCATCTTCTCATCCCCTCCCAAAGCTTCCAGGGTCTCTTATTGCTAGAAAAAAATCTCCAAAAATTTTCATGGCATTTGGACTTCGTTTGGTACTGATATTCTGCAAAACCAAAAACAAGAAAAGAAAAGCAACTGGCACTAGGCACTAAGTTAATAGGTTAGTCCCAAAAAATGATATATAATTGCTTGAGAGTGTACATAAAACATCCAAGATTGATAATATAATAGCATGGAACAATAAAAAATTATAGATATGTTGGAGACGTATCAGTAGCTACCTCACTGACGTCGGGCGAAGAGGTCGCGATAACCCTCTTTTGGGCCATTCGCTCCTCGAGCTCCCCTGGAAGCATAGCTGGGTTAGGCTGCGATGCTTTGGAGTGAGGGTGGGGGATGGGGATCTATGGGAAAGGGGCTGTTTCACATGCGTCATCTAAGAAACTCAGGGCGGCGAGAGTATGGAGATAGGTGGGTAACCTGCACGGGCAGACCGACAGAGGTTGACGATGGAGGCGATGCGGCGGCGGTGACCTAGCTAGGGTTTTGAGTGAGGGTGGGTGGTGTGTTTGTGTGAGCGGAGGTTTTAGGGTGTGTGTGTGGAGAGGGCCAAGGTGGTGTTTGAGGAAATGCTATTGGTGTTGAAAATTTTTACTAGGCGGGAGAAATGTAGGGGCTACTGAAAATTTGGATTAAGGGATTGAGCAACAAACATCGTACACGGTCCAAACTTAATAATCATGTGCTATCAACGAGAAAAACCCTCCAGGCGGGTAGATATTTTCGAGATTGCGAGGGAAGCATGTGGGAGCGGGAGCAACAAACATTGCACACGGCCCAAACATAAATAATCGTGTGCTGTCAAACAAAAAACCCTCTAGGCGGGCAGATATTTTTGAGATTGCCAGGGATGCACGCAAGAGTAAAATGCCGAGGGAACTAAAAATTTGGATCAAGGGATTGAACAAGAGTGGGAGCAACAAACATCGCACATGGTCTAAACATAATAATCGTGTGCTATCAAATAGAAAAAACCCTCCAGGCGAGTAGATATTTTCGAGATTGCGAGGGAAGCATGCGGGAGAGGGAGTAACAAACATTGCACATGGTCCAAACATAAATAATTTTGTGCTATCAAACAGAAAATCCTCTAGGCAGGTGGATATTTTTGAGATTGCGAGGGAAGCCTTGTGGATCCTAATCTACTATGGTAATGTGCGTGAGATGGCATGGGCATTGCACACGGGTAGTTTGAGGGAATTGTGTCTATTGCATCTACAATCGCATACAATTGTTCCATGTGTCTCGTCTGCTATATATAAATTTGGCAAATAGAACGCGAAAAAGGGTCCTCGCAACCCAGACAACCCCGACATCACGGAGGTTCATGATGTACGAAGTAGTTCCCCACCCCACCCCCCCATACACACTTCGAGTCGGTGGGAGGGCTTCTCACCAAGACCATTGTAACACGGAGCAAGAATAATCCACCTTAGTAACCTCTCTCATTGTTGCACGAAGTGATGGACGTCCACGCGGCCCCACAAACGATGGGCTTGCAGCCGATAACCATGTGATGGAGTTCCCAAAGAAAATCAGCGCATGCATGTGGCCCAAACATACATATGGAAGTGTTGTGTGGTGTTTGAATATCCAATGCACAACTTTGATGTGGCACCGTGCCTTGGAACCGGAAAGTCCCCACATGGGACGAGGGTTCACGTCACGTAATACGTCGCACGTACCCCCACCCCCAGTTAGAGCCGATGAGAGGGATTCATGCGTACACATGAGATCAAACTTTGGTCGGTAGTCTCACCATAACCTACTGTAACACGAACGAAGAATCCACATTGGTAACCTCTCTCATTGTTAGTCGAAGTGATGATGATGGACGTCCACACGTGCCCACAAATGGGCTTCCGCCGATGACCATGCGAGGTAGTGTCCGAAGACAAACCACCACATGCATGTGGCCCAACATATCTAATGCACAAGTTTTATGTGGCACATGCTAATTTGGAACCGCAAAGTCCCCACACGGAGTGAGGGTTCACGACGCGTACGTAGTATATGCCCCACTCCCCACTTCGAGCCTGTGAGAGGGATTATTACTTCAAGCATGTATACATGTGCGCTCAGATTAAACTTTGGTCTGGAATCTCACCATGACCTACCGTAAAATGAACCAAGAAGAATCCACCTTGGTAACCTATCTCGTTGTTAGTCGAAGTGATGATGATGGACGTCCACACGTGCCCACAAATGGGCTTCCGCCGATGACCATGCGAGGGAGTGTCCGAAGACAAACCACCACATGCATGTGGCCCAACATATCTAATGCACAAGTTTTATGTGGCACATGCTAATTTGGAACCGCAAAGTCCCCACACGGAGTGAGGGTTCACGACACGTACGTAGTATATGCCCCACTCCCCACTTCGAGCCTGTGAGAGGGATTATTACTTCAAGCATGTATACACGTGCGCTCAAATTAAACTTTGGTCTGCAATCTCACCATGACCTACCGTAAAATGAACCAAGAAGAATCCACCTTGGTAACATATCTCGTTGTTGGTCGAAGTGATGGACGTCCATGCGGGCCCGTGAATGGGCTTGCCGTTGATAAACCACGCAAGGGAGAGTGTCCAAAGACAACCACCTCCTGCATGTGTCTCGAACATATGTGTGGGTGTGTGTCTGATGTTTGAATACCCAATGCACAACATGTACGTGGCACCTTCCTCAAAAACCATAAAGTTCCCACATGGAGCGAGGTCCAGGACGTGTCTTGTGCCGCCCCCCACTATGTTGATCTGAGGGGAGGGATTCATGCATACACATGCGCTCAAACTTAACTATATGGAATATTCTCAGCATGACCTACCGTCAGAAAAATTCAAAATTAATCCCCTCCTAGGTCAAATTAACCTCTCTTGTTGTCAGTCAAATTGATGGGCAAAGCGGCCCACAGATGGAAGCATCACCTATAACCGCTTGAGTGAGTGCCAGAGGACGACCACCACTTTCATGTGGGCCAAGCATATGTATGGAGGCGTCGATGCTTGAATATGTACCCAATGCACAACTTTGATGTGGCACATGCCTCATGCAAGAAACGGCAAGAAATTTCAAACATTGAGAATCTTGATTTTTAAATTCCAGTAAATCAAAAACTCAATTGAAATTCATGAAACTTGTCGTGCTGCCATGGTATGAAACAGACTGTATTATTGTTTTTTATCAGATTCGAGACAATTTTTTTGACACAACAGATTCAAGACAAGTTTTGATATAAGCTTCTAACGAATGCGAGATTATTAATAGTTGGAACACAATATCACAAACAATTTGTTTATTTAAATCATGTGCGTTAAACCAACAATGTACATACCATGCTGCGGTTAAGTAATAAATCGGTAGAATTAATCCTCAAAAAAGAAAAAAATATATACGTACCGCCACGCGTCCCACGTGCCGTGCAAGAACACATGAGTTGACGGGACACATGCGAGCACTCTGCCATGCAGACTTAACGGGAGTCATGTGAGCAACTGTGTGAAATGACGATAGCCATGTGAGCAGTCCGCTGTGCTGGCTCATCAGGAGGCGAGCCAGCCCTTTGACCGCCGCCCGCCTCGCTCCCGCTGCTCCATATTAATAGCGCCCTTGTCGTTGGTTATAATAGGCGATTGCACCCCCCATTCTCGCTGCACACACAATCCTCTCTCCCCGCTTGCATCCTCCACGCCGTCCTTAGTGGTCACCACCATCTAGAGTGTATGAGGATGTTGCCAAAGCGTGCCGTCGTAGGGAGTGGCAACACCGGGGCTGGTGAAGCACCTACACAATCCATGAAGCTGGGCAAAGAGGTTGCCGTTGCTGCCAATGAGGTCTCGCGTGGGCCGAAACGCGACCCTGATGCTGTCACCACCGTCGTGCTTCCCGAGCCGGAGCCAGAGGTCCAGAGCGACTCCGGTAATGACTGCAACTCCGATGGAGAACCGATCAGTCATCTATACCCATTTCTGTGGCAAATGTATCCCAGGTTTTCTCTAGTTATTCGCCCCTTTTGGAATAGAAATCATATGGTTATGTTCTCTCAGTCCATGAAATCAGAGTAAGATTCACTAGATCCGTGTAGTTATTATTTGTTTGAATGGTATCCGTCACGGGTTAGTGATTAATTGTTTGTTATGTACAAATGGTTTTTGCTAATAATCTGACTAGGGTTAGTGTTCGTGCTAGTAATTCGTAGCCAGATCTTGAGAATTGATTTTGAATGTCCTACATAAATGTTTGTGCCATTTTTTTCCAAATTATTATGTACACAGATAAGGCTCCGGCCAGCGCCGCCGCCGTTTGTAGATCCTGCACCTGGCAGCACGAGCAGATGCGGCCATGCCCCTAGATATGAGGAACCCGTAGAATCTCAGGCGGACCGCATCAGTGATCTGCCAGACACCCTCCTTGGGGAGATCATCTCCCTTCTCCCCACCAAGGATGGCTGGTGCACACACTCAATGGTGCACTTTGTGGTGCGCCGCACCTCTTAATCTTGACTGTCATCAACTATCCATCGTTCATGATCCTAAACTCCCCAGAGCCATCATCTCCTCCCACCAGGGCTCCGTTCAACGCCTCTGCATCCCGGCATGCTACCTGCTGTACATACCCTGCATGATGGACGCCTGGCTGACATCCCATGAATTCAGAAAACTCCAGCAGCTTGATTTCTACCATTACTAAGAAAATAACATACCACGAACCGATGTATCTGTGCCCTCACCACCGATGTCCATCTCGTGGTTTTCCTATTTTGTCCACACTGCCACCTTGGCCCGGTGCCATCTAGCAGACAATCTGGTACAAATGCTTCGACTCCCACTATTAAAAAAACTTGCGCTTGTGGCGCTTGATCTGTTGGAGGCCTACTGCACATCATCCTCCACTCCAGCTTCCCTGCCCTAGAGCGCTTGCTTCTTGTTTTTAGAGAACAAATCCGTATCCGTTATCTCCAAATAAAGTGGCCTCACCTTGTAAGCATTGCAATTTGTTTTAAGGATAGGAGCTCATCATCAAAGATACCCCTTCACTTCAAAGGTTGCTCCTTGATTATTGTTATGCACCTTCACAAATAACTGTGGTCTCTATGCCTAAACTGAAGACCTGATAACCCACAAGTATAGGGGATCGCAACAGGTTTCGAGGGTATAGTATTCAACCCAAATTTATAGATTCGACACAAGGGGAGGCAAAGAATAATTGAAGGTATTAGCAGCTGAGTTGTCAATTCAACCACACCTGGAGATTAATTATCTACAGCAAAGTGATCAGTAGCAAAGTAGTTTGATAGTTTTGATGGTAGTGACAACATCAATAGTAACAGTAACAGTGATAGCAGTAATTTTGTAGCAAGTGTAATAGTGATGATAGCAGTAGTAACTTAGCAGAAACAATATGGAAAAGTTCGTAGGCATTGGATCGGTGACTTGTTGGATGATATTCATCACGTCGTAGTTATAACCTAGGGCGATTTGGCACTAGCTCCAGTTCATCTATATAATGTAGGCATGTATTCCGTAAATAGTCATACGTGCTTTATTAAAAGAACTTGCATGACATCTTTTGTCCTACCCTCCCGTGGCAGCGGGGTCCATATTGGAAACTAAGGGATATTAAGGCCTCCTTTTAATAGAGAACCGGAACAAAGCATTAACACATAGTGAATACATGAACTCCTCAAACTACGGTCATCACCGAGAGTGGGCCCGGTTGTTGTCACTTCGGGGTTGCCGGATCATAACACGTAGTAGGTGACTATAACTTGCAAGATCAGATCTAGAACATGGATATAATGATGATAACATAAACGGTTCAGATCTGAAATCATGGCACCCGGGCCCAAAGTAACAAGCATTAAGCATGGCAAAGTCATAGCAACATCAATCTAGGAACATAGTGGATACTCGGGATCAAGCCCTAACAAAACTAACTCGACTACATGATGAATCTCATCCAACTCCTCACCAACCAGCGAGCCTATGAAGGAATTACTCACTCCCGGTGGGGAGCATCATGGAATTGGCGATGGAGAAGGGTTGGTGCTGACGAAGAACGAAGATCCCCCTCTCCGGAGCCCCAAACAGACTCTAGATCTGCCCTCCCGAGGAACAACAGGGCTTGGCGGCGGCTCTGTCTCGTGGATCGTGATAGTTCTTTCTCCCTGATTTTTATCTCCGAAAATAGGATTTTATGGCTTTGGTTTTAGGGTCAGCGGGGCCACCAGGTGGGGACATCCCACCTGGGCGCGCCAAGAGAGGGGTGGGGGGGCGCCCTAGTGGGTTGTGCCCAAACAGGTGCCCCTCTCTGGCAGGTCATGGCTCTAGAAATTCTCTTTTATTGTATAAAAATTTCTTGCAAAGTTTCATTCCATTCCGAGAACTTTTATTTCTGCACAAAAACAACACCATGTAGTTCTGCTAAAAAAACGCCAGTCTGGGGTTAGTTTCATTCAAATCATGCAAATTAGAGTCCAAAACAAGTGGAAAAGCGGTAGGAAAAGCAGATATGTTGGAGACGTATGAACTCCCCCAAGCTTAAACCTTTGCTTGTCCTCAAGCAATTCAGTTGATAAACTGAAAGTGAAAAAGAAAAACTTTTACGAAGTCTTTTGCTCTTGTTTGCATAAATAAGCTTAAACAACACCCAGGTTTTCATCCAACATTATAACTAACCATGCCGACAATAACCCTTAGAGATTATAATGACTCATATCAATGACATAATCAGCTAGCGAGCAATAATAAGATATCTCAAATGGCAACACATTGTCAAAACAACCATGATATAATATGACAATAGTGGTATCTCGCTAGCCCTTTCTAAGACCGCAAAAACATAAATGCAGAGCACCTCCAAAGTTCAAGCAGCGACTAAACATTGTAATTCATGGTAGAAACGATCTAGTCATGATGCACCCAACATTAGCTACACACAACACATAAATCATGACAGCTCTGCTCCCTTAGTTTCTGGCGCTTGTTTTAGAAGGTAGTGACACAACATGAAAGTAAATAGATAGTCCCTTCGCAGAGGTAAGTGGTGATTTGCAGAGGTGCCAGAGCTCGATATTTGAAACAGAGGCAAGTGATTATTTTGGGACATGCACCCTTCTGATTTACTTCACGACTATCAGTTATCAATATCTAGTGGTGGTTCCCAAGCGATAAAAAGTAAAGGTTTTGACTCCATTGGGAGTTTTTGTTTGATTGTTTGAGCGATTAACTCTTTATTTATTTTGCATTTTGGGACTGGGCATCCCCCTTTTCTCGTGTGATGGCGAGTGAATAAACACTTGACCTGAGAATAAACCGCTTAGCATGGAAGATACTGACTACCTCCTATCATTCCATGAACGATCCAGGCACACAAAGCAGATATTTCTAGAAGTTTTTAGAGGTGGCACATGCAAATTTACTTGGGACGGCAGCGTAATACCGCATATTGGTAGGTATGGTGGACTAATCTGGAATAACTTTTGGGTTCAAGGTTTTTGATGTACGAGCAGAATTCCCACTTAGTACAGGCGAAGGCTAGCAATTAGATTGAGAATCGGCCAGCTAGAGAGCAACAACAATCATAACCATGCATTATGCATAAGTAACATTGGACACTAGCATGAGTAGGATATGAACACCATGAACATAAATATCATAGAGGCTATGTTGGTTTTGATTCAACTACATGCATGAACATGTGCCAAGTCAAGCCACTCGAACATTCAGAGGAGGATACCATATCATCATAGTACATCACAATCATTTTAACGCAATGTTGATATGCAAGATAAATCATTATCAACTCCCAGCTACTTGTGCATGGCAAGAGAAACTATAATCTCTAATTGTCATTGCAAACATGTTTAATCATAATGGGCTGAAGCATGGATACTTGGTTAAACATATTTACACAGACAGAACAAGTCGAGTTCATACCAGTTTCTCTCTACCACGGGCATTTCATCGAATATCGTCATTATTGCCTTTCACTTGCACGACCGAACGATATGAAAATAATAATAGTGCAAGAGTGCCATGGACTAAGCTGGAATCTTCAAGACATTTTATTCAACAGGAGAAGACAAGTAAAATGTGCTCTTTATTAGTTCAACAATTATTTATATGAGAGCCACTCAACATTTTCATCGTGGTCTTCTCCTCGGTACAACTCGAATAAAAAGAAAAGAAATTCAGATAAACACACTGAAATATTTTTGGAGTTTTTGGTTTTCTTGAACAAGCAAATAAAAGGGAAAAGCAAAAACGAGAAAAACTATTTACACGGGAAAGCTCCCAACAAGCAAAAGAAGAACAAGGAAATCTTTTTGGGTTTTCTTTTTAATGCTACTACTAAGCATGCATAGAAAGTAAATTAACTACAAGTAATTATTATTTTTGGTTTTTCTGAAGTTTTTCAAACACACAAGAAGAAAGCAAGAAAATAAATCTAAGCATGGATGATACAATGAAAAAGTGTGAGCACCGACAAATGGAATAAGTGAACACGAATGTAAAGTCGGTGGAAACACATACTTCCCCAAGCTTAGGTTTTTGGGCTAACTTGGTAGTCGATCAGTAGCCTGGAGGGTAGTAGGGGTGCTGAGGAGCGGGCATCCACTTGTCCCACTGCTGAGGCTCCTCCTGTGCCGCTTCCGCAGCAGCCTGAGCATTCCGGTAGGCGATGATGTCCGCAGGCATGATCCTATATCCGCCCCTGGCAGTAGAATAAAACAAAGCAGGTGTAGGCAGTGGAATAAGTTCCCGAGTTTTAAAGCTAAAAACCAGGTTATAAGGAATGGGGATATCAGGATAATCTCGTGCAAGAAAATGGTGGTGTTCCATGGCTGCCCGGTCTAGGTAAACCTTGGTCAGAGGGTAATCATGAGGGCGTATCTCAACCTCGAAGTGAGCCGCCAAACGAGTAGAAAAAAATTCCCACCATGTATTTCACCCTGCGATTTATTAAGATGGAGGCGACGAGCCACAATAGCTCCCAAGCTATGGGTGTTCTCACACTCTAGTGCTCGGCATAAAACAACAAAGTCTGGTGCACTGAGCGCACCTACTTTCTTTCTAGCAAGCAAGCACTTAGCAACAAATAAAGCAAAATAATGTACGGCAGGAAAGTGTATGCTAGCAGCCGTGGTGGCTGACACCCCTCTCTCATCTCCCACTGTCAAAGTGCGATAAAAGTCCTCAAACCCAGCCAGCATAGGCTCGGCTAAGCTCCCATCAGAAGGGATCAAGCATATATCACAAAATTAAGTAAGTGGTATCTGATGGTTCTCAACATATAAATCAAAGCTCACTTTAGGAGGATTATTTCTAGGTAGGACAGTAATACTCTGAACAGAGATATTTGTGAGGATTTCGTGCTGGTCACACTCATCTGCGATGAAGTCGGTGAGGCCGACATTTGCAACATATTGTGTGAATGAAACGTCTCCAACGTATCTATAATTTTTTATTATTCCATGCTATTATATTATCCATCCAGGATGTTTTATTTGCATTTATATGCTATTTTATATGATTTTTGGGACTAACTTATTAACCTAGAGCCCAGTGCGAGTTTCTATTTTTTTTCTTGTTTTTGAGTATGGCAGAAAAGGAATACCAAACGGAGTCCAGTTGATGTGCCAATTTTTGATGATTTTTTATGGACCAAAAGAAGCCCCCGGAGTAAAAGAGTTGGGCCAGAAGAGTCCCAGGCCGTCCACGAGGGTGGGGGGCACGCCCTACCCCCCTGGGCACGTCCCCCTATCTCGTGGACGACTCGAAGACCCCCTAACGTGATACCTACGCCAAAAATTCCTATAAATACAAAAACCTCCAGAAAATATCCTAGATCAGGAGTTCCGCCACCGCAAGCCTCTATAGCCACCAAAAACCAATCGGGACCCTGTTCTGGCACCCTGCCGGAGGGGGATCCCTCATTGGTGGCCATCTTCATCATCCGGCGCTCTCCATGACGAGGAGGGAGTAGTTCACCATCGGTGCTGAGGGTATGTACCAGTAGCTATGTGTTTGATCTCTCTCTCTTTCTCTCTCTCTCTCTCTCTCTCTCGTGTTCTTGATATGGCACGATCTTGATGTATCGTGAGCTTTGCTATTATAGTTGGACCTTATGATGTTTCACCCCCTCTACTCTCTTGTAATGGATTGAGTTTTACATTTGAAGTTATCTTATCGGATTGAGTCTTTAAGGATTTGAGAACACTTCATGTATGCCTTGCATGTGCTTATCTGTGGTGACAATGGGATATTCACGTGATCTACTTAATGTTTGTTTTGGTGATCAACTTGCGGGTTCAGTGACCTTGTGAACTTATGCACAGGGGTTGGCACACTTTTTCGTCTTAACTCTCTGGTAGAAACTCTGGGGCACTCTTTGAAGTTCTTTGTGTTGGTTGAATAGATGATTCTGAGATTGTGTGATGCATATCGTATAATCATACCCGCGGATACTTGAGGTGACATTGGAGTATCTAGGTGACATTAGGGTTTTGGTTGATTTGAGTCTTAAGGTGTTATTCTAGTACCAACTCTAGGATAGATCGAACGGAAATACTAGCTTCGTGTTATTTTACTATGGACTCTTGAATAGATCGATCAGAAAGGATAACTTTGAGGTGGTTTCGTACCCTATAATAATCTCTTCGTTTGTTATCCGCTATTAGTGACTTTGGAGTGTCTCTTGGTTGCATGTTGAGGGATAGTTATATGATCCAATTATGTTATTATTGTTGAGAGAACTTGCACTAGTGAAATTATGAACCCTAGGCCTTGTTTCAACGCATTGCAATACCGTTTTCGCTCACTTTTATCATTAGTTACCTTGCTGTTTTTATATTTTCAGATTACAAAAACCTATATCTACCATCCATATTGCACTTGTATCACCATCACTTCGCCAAACTAGTGCACCTATACAACTTACCATCGTATTGGGTGTGTTGCGGACACAAGAGACTCTTTGTTATTTGGTTGTAGGGTTGTTTGAGAGAGACCATCTTCATCCTACGCCTCCCACAGATTGATAAACCTTAGCTCATCCACTTGAGGGAAATTTGCTACTGTCCTACAAACCTCTGCACTTGGAGGCCCAACAACGTCTACAAGAAGAAGGTTGTTGTCGGATTTCGGGTTCCGGCAGACCCTTGAGGTTCGAACTCTGGGGTGCGCGCGGAGATTCAACCCTCTGCCTGCCTATTCCTCGCCGAATCGCTAGGATGTAAACTACCAAACAGAACAACACAAGAGACACAAGATTTATACTGGTTCAGGCCACCATTGTGGTGTAATACCCTACTCCAGTGTGTGGTGTGGTGGATTGCCTCTTGGGCTGATGATGAACAATACAAGGCAGAACAGCCTCGCGAGGGTCTACTCTTGGCTGGTGCTACTTGGTTCTGGCTCTTGGATTCTCGATCGCTCTCTAGATGTCTCTACCCCGGGGGTGGCTAGTCCTATTTATAGGAAAAGGCCCTGGGCCTCTTCCCAAATATTGAGCGGGAAGGGCGCCAACAATTGGCCATTTTGAAGGGGAACAGCGGGTACACTTATCCTGACTAAAGTTGGTCCTCGCCTGTCAAAGGCTCTGGTGGTGACGCCTGCTTGGGCTCCACAATGACTTCTTCCTGCCGTTGGGCTGGTCTTGGTCTCGTTGCACCGAAATGGGTGCCTTTGCTTGATGCCCTCGCCTGCGCTTGCCCCCTTTGCACCAAAGAGGAAAGGAGGACACTGCGCGGGCTAGCGCCCGACTGGCGCCCCTGGTCGTCATGGCTTGCGTCATGGGCACCTCGCGAGGTACCCCACCTTGAACTCTCCGCCTCCTCGTGAGCCAGCCTGACGAGGCCGTGCCTGAGGAAGCTCCTTGTCGTCCGCCCCACGAGGCTTGTCCCCTCGCCAGGGGCTTGAGTTTGTGTTGATGAAGATGGGCTGCGCTGGGCCTCCTTTGAGCCACGCCGCAGGCCGCAGGCAGGCAAGTCTGGGGACCCCCGTTCCCAAAACGCCGACAGTAGACCCTGGGCCCACGGTGCACCCGAACTTGGCTGAGGAGAGAGGCGAAAGGGCAAGTGCGAAGCGTCACGGGTCCTAACAGCCTGCGGCCTTGGGCGCCGCGTGGCGGTTGATTGGACGTGGGTGCCTCTGCAACCGCGCGAGTTGATAAAGGAGCGGCATCTCCCTTGCCTCCTTTACTTCCTCCAGTTGCTGCTCAGATCCCCTTTCTTGCGCCTCTCCTCCCTGCTTCCGAAATCTTTAGATCTACTCCATCCATGCGCCCTAGCCAGTCATGGCGCCTCGCCAAGCCCCGACCGGAGCTTGGTACTCGCCCGCCTTGGACTCGCCAAATGTGTCAGAGGCGAGCCTTGCCCGGACGCGCCAGATGGCAGCGGCGCAGGGCATCGACCGGACGAAGGCGTTCAAGGCCGGCTCTGCCATCCCTGAAGGCCGAGGGAGCCCCTTCTATCCGCTCTTCATGAGCGCCATTGTCGCTGGTCTGGTGCCTCCCTTTTCCGAGTTCTTCTTCTCTGTCCTCCACCATTATAATATTCAAGCTCTGCACCTCCATCCCAATTCCGTCCTTCTTCTGGCGATCTTCGCCTACTATTGTGAGGCTCACGTAGGGGTGAAACCCTCGGTGGCCTTGCTGTGCCACTACTTCTCCCTCCGGACCTCCCGTGGTTCCGCCTCCGCGTGCGCGAGCTTCGTCGCGTACGGCGGCTCCATCGCCATTTCGAACCTTGGGAAAAGGATTGAGGGCTTCAGCAGCAAGTGGGTCTTGGTGGATGCTGGGCGCATCCACCCTCGGCTGATCCTGCCCATGGAGCACCCCGCGAGCTCCGACGACTTGTCCCGAGTGGAGCTTCTGGATCCCCGCGCGAAGCCGGTGTTGGAGAAGATGGACGCAGATCTGACGCCGGCTAGCGTGGCGGCGGCGAAGCTGAGCGGTGTATCACTGCTGAGGGAATTCCTGGAGCACCAGCTGGCTCCGCTTCGTCAGTACTCACTTCCAATGTGGAGGCCTCACCCGAGCCCCGCGGTCTTGGCTAATGAGGATCTGGCTGTGGTCCTCCAGTCCTTGGTTGGGGGCGACGTGGCGAGGTTGGAGGGTGCTCCCACGCTCCTGTTCCTCCGCGAGGACTGGGAGCAGGTAGTGGGGCCCATGCCCGTCTTCAATGGGGACGGGCCCGTGCCCGCGGAGGCTCCAGAGGACCTGGTGGACGTGACCTCCAGCGACTCCAGCAAAGAGAAGGAAGAAGGGGAACGGGAAGAGGGGGTTGACTCCGAGGTGGAGTCAAGGGCTCCTCCCCTTCGGCGTAGGTCCCGCACTCTCCGCCTCTCCCAGAGTGACGACGACGAGGATGAGGATGAGCAGGGCGGCGGGAGCCTGCCTCCGATCCCGAAGAAGGACCGGACTGGGCTGATCCCCCGCTGGTCTGCCCCAGCTCTGAGGCGATCCACAGGCGCACCTCCTGCTCCTAAGCTCCTTGAAGCTGATCCCAGCAGCCGGCTCTCGGTCTTCAAGTACGGCCGGAGGCTGCTTGAGCCTGCAAGCGACAACCTGTAAGTGCTTGATTCCTGTCTTGATTATTGTTCTGTTGCTCAGGCTTGATGTTCATGTCTCCCGGCTAGGCTGGCGCCCGCGGCAAAGAAGTCGAAGGAAGCTCCTGAGGTCTCATCCATGGCAGTGCCTCTGCCCAAGAAAGAAGGTGGCTGTGACGCGCAGGCCTCTCCTGCCCGAGCATCCTCGTGAGGCCTGGCTGAGCCTGCTGGGGCGAGCTCAGCCCCCTTGGCACAGGCGACTCCCGAGGTGCTCTTGCCTGATGCCGCTGCCACGGCCGTCGTGGCGCAGCAGGTTCCGCCTCAGGATACTGTGGTCGCGCTGCCGTCTTCTCCTCCTACTCCACCGACTGCTGCTTCCCCGACTACTGTTCTGGATCATACCGTTGCCGAACTGGACCGTCTATGGCAGGATCTTCTGTGCGCCGACCCTCGTCTAGTGGCCGGGTGCTTGGAGCTGGCTTCTGGCTGGATTTGCTCCGACAATTCGATACGGGCGGCGCTGGTCCAGGCCTCGACAGCTTGCGACGAGGAGAAGCAGGCCGTCCTTGGGGCGAAGGTTGCTCATGACGCTGCCTTGGGGGAGGTAGCTAGTGTCCGAGGTCGCTGCAAGGCGCTGGAGAGCGAGCTGAAGGGCCTGCAGAACCAGCTTGCCGAGGAGGCCCGCCTTCGCCAAGAGCAGGAGGAGAGCATGAAGGCTCGCGAGACGGCCGTCAAGGACCTGGAGGCCAAGCTCAAGAGGCGCCGCAGCCGCTTAGGTGCGTTGGAGAAAGAGCTGGAGGTGAGGAAGGTTGAGCTGGAGGGCAAGGCCCGGGTTCTCGCCGAGGATCGCGTGGCCTTCGCGGATATGGAGGACAAGGCTCGTACTTCATTGAAGACGCTTTATGATAGCGGCCTTGAGAGCCCGCTGGCCAGCGAGGAGGATGGCCCCGCCAAGCTGCTTCCCTTCCTGGTTCGTGCCCTTGAAGATGTCACCCTTGGCCTTGGCCGTACGGCCGAGGCCGAGGCACGCGTCTTGTCTTCCGCAGCGCTGACACGGGTCTTCATCCACATATATCTTCGTGACCCCAACATCGACCTGACAGCCTGCTGGAGCCAGCGAGCGGCGAGCGTGCCGCTGCCGCTACTGAGGCCGTGAAGGGTCGTGCGGAGGCCCTGCTGGGGAAGTTCCGGGCCTTCAGCACCAAACCGAAGCGGAGCGCTGCCAGCCCTGCTGCTCCACAAGGTGAACCTGCTCCGCGCAGCTCCACTGCTGGCAAGTGACTCCGTCATGGCTCCCGTCCTGTTTTTAATTCCTGCGCATGTACCATGCCTCGGGGAGGCGTTAAAACTTGTGTTTGATGCTGTGATAACAGTATGGACTGTAATATTTGCTTTTGAATTCCCTGAAATTTGCGCTATTTCTTCCTACTTGCTTATGCTCTACGCCGGCAGAGCCCGGCCCCGCGCATACCTCAGCCGCCATTAGCCCCGACCGGAAACCAGGACGGGACCAAGGAGTGAGGGGCTACGTGACAAGTTAGGCTCCTGAGTCGTGATGCTCAGGAGTCCCCCTTGGCGCTCGAACAACAAGTAGGGAGGTGAGGTGTGGGTGGATATGCCGTTCTACGTCTGTAGAGCCCGGCCCCGCGCATACCTCAACCGCCGTTAGCCTTTCAGAACTAAGGAGTGAGGGGCTACGTGACCAGTTAGGCTCCTGAGTCGCGATGCTCAGGAGTCCCCCTTGACGCTCAAACGGCCTTCGTACCTTGGCTCTGCTCGAGGAGGGACGTGCGACGAACCAGGCCCGGGGGGGCCTGGCCAGGTGGCGTGCGTCTGGGCGTGACCCAGGCGCAGCCCCCGTGCCCAGCCCCTTCGCGCGGCACTCCCGAGGGGAGGCGTTGCGATGAGGCCAGACACTAAGCTCCGGGCTCCCTGAGGTTGATGCGGCCCGGGGGCCACCCTCAGTTGTTTATCACCAACGCGGAGCATAGCGCTTTCGTATGCGTACGGTCATAGCCGCTCCTCGGCAGTGTCGTCAGCCAGCACGGAGCAAGGTGCTTCCACTGGTGCGTGGGAGGGGGCTCCCCTCTGGGAGGAGCCCCCGGGGCATATACAGCCCCACCCTGACACGTGGCTGGCATGGTAGGGCTTGACGAGGTGTATCTGGGCACCCGTGGGCCAGCGGGACTCACGGGGCCCTACCTCAAGGCGGGTTGCGCCTGGCTCTGGGCCTTATCTTGGAGTGTGTTCCTGCAAATTTGGCCAAATGCCAGTGCTCTACGTCCTCGGGTCCCGGCTCTCAGGCTGGTCTCAGCCGCTGCTGGCATGCCAGGTCGCGATGCCGTGGACAAGACCAGAGGGTGAGGGCCGGAGAGCCGGTAGGAGCCCTGAGTCGCGATGCTCAGGCACCCCCCCTTTAACGCGCAAGCTGGGTTAGATGTCGAGACTCTACGTCCTCGGGT
>NC_041385.1:395458635-395491087 GCF_002162155.2 Triticum dicoccoides | reverse complement strand
CTCGGGCTGGTCTCAGCTGTTGCTGGCATGCTAGGTCGCGATGCCATGGACAAGACCAGAGGGTGAGGGCCGGAGAGCCGGTAGGAGCCCTGAGTCACGATGCTCAGGCACCCCCCCCTTTAACGTGCAAGCTGGGTTAGATGTCGAAACTCTACGTCCTCGGGTCCCGGCTCTCGGGCTCGTCTCAGCCGTCGCTGGCATGCCAGGTCGCGATGCCGTGAACAAGACCAGAGGGTGAGGGCCGGAGAGCTGGTAGGAGCCCTGAGTCGCGATGCTCAGGAACCCCCCCTTTAACGCCCAAGATTCTAACACCCAGGAGAAAAAGGCACCAAATAACAAGCATGGTGGGTTGAAAGCATAGCCCTAAGATAAACGCAAGAAGGGTACATGCCGCTGGGTCAGGCCCGAGCGACTTGGGGATGATGCAGCCGGAGGGGCGCCCCCAATAAGGTAAGCTAAGAACATGAAACAAAAGGGATACATGCCGCAGGGACGGACCCATGTGGCCTGGGAATAATGCAGCCCTGTGGGTGCTCCCAGCCAGAAATGAAACTTGTAAGATGTCACCTAATGATGTTGGGGACGAAGGGGTGTTGGTGTAGCAGACTCGGTGGGCTGCGGGAGCCGATCCTCACGAGCCCCCAAGCCCAGGGGCCTCAGGAGGCTCCGGAGGCGCCGGCGGCTCCTCGCGGGCCATCTCCATCTCCACCAGGGCCGCGGAACGCCTGACCTCTTGAGCCTCCAGGATAGCTCTCATGAGGCGCTGGTGTGCAGCAGCCGCGTTCGGCAAGCCATAAGGCATGCGAACGTAGCTGTGGGGCGGACCCTTGCAGCGTCCCACTCGCGAGGGCTAGAGGCGCTCCTGAGACGCGGCTCGGTTGAGCCCCGGTATGTCGATGCAGACGCGCAACCCACCATCCTCGCCTGGATGGGGGGCCACAGCGGGTGAGCGGCGGCTTCCTCTCATGACCCTTGACTCCTGTAGCTCCTGAATGGCCTTGCTGACGAACTCCTAAGGGTTGGGCCCTCCTTGCCTTGCTCCTTCTTGAGGGAAATGTGCTTCAAAACACGCCTCCAAGTGGTGCCCAAGCGCCTCCCTCGTGACTTTGGCAAGGTCGGCGGCCCTCCAAGGGAGAGCCCCCGTGCCCTGCCTGAGGAGGGCATCGGGCGCGCTTTCCTATGCGATGGAAGGAGGTTCCCCCTGAGCAGGCGCGGGCCCTGAGGGGCCTGCCTCCTGAGGGGCTGGGCCTGACGATGCCTTCTTCTTCTTGGGGGCGGTCTCGGGAAGCCTCCTGCTTCCGCGGTCCGGGTCTTCCAGCGATGCGGCCTGAAAGGCTCGCTCCAGGGAGCACACTGCGTCTCTCTCTTCACAGGGCATCATGATGACCCCGCCACTTCCTGGCATCTTGAGGACGTTGTAGCCGTGGTGAGTCACGGCCATGAACTTGGCCAGCGCTGGGTACCCGAGGATGGCGTTGTATGGCAGGCGAATGTGGGCGACGTCGAAGTCGATGAGCTCGGTGCGGTAGTTGTCGCGTGCCCCGAAGGTGACAGGAAGGCGGACCTGCCCAATCGGGACCGTGGAGCCATCGGTGACTCCGGAGAAGGGCTTGGTTGGCTGAAGCTGACTGTAGGGCACTTGGAGATTGTTGAATGTTTCCACGGACAGGACGTTGAGCCCTGCTCCGCCGTCGATGAGGGTCCTGGTGACTAGCACGTTGCTGATGATTGGGGAACAAAGCATGGGGAGGACTCCGGCTGTGGCCGCGCACTTGAGCTGATCCGCTGAGCTGAACGTAATGGCGCATGCCGACCACCTGAGAGGGCACGTGGCCTCGAGCTTGGGGAGGACTGCATTCACTTCGCGGGTGAACTGCTTGAAGATGCGTTGAGAGGCTGGGGCTTGAGCTCCACCCAGGATGCATGCCATTGCACGTGGTTCCTGGAAGCCCCCAGCCCCCTCGTCCTGATGACGGTCTTCATTTGTCCTTGGCTGCGGCAGCAGCGGAGGGAGGCCTGTGTTCCCTTGCGGGCGATCCTCGCGAGGCTAATCTCTCCGGCCTCCCTCGCGAGGCGGGTCCTGCCAGTGATCCTCGCGAGGTTGGTCGCGCCACCCTTGGCGCGGGCCGCGGTCTTCCCAACGTCCTGCGTTCCTTCCTCCTCCTCGGCCGTAGCCCCGGTCGCTGCGGTCGGGACGTCTGCCGACCCTTCCTTTACGCATGGCCCAGAGCTCTTGGCATTCATTGGTGTTGTGGGTGTGGAGGTCATGGTACACGCGGTACGGACTGCCCTTGGAGGATTCGGGCTGGTCCCTGCCCCGCTTGGTGTCTGGCTCTGCCGCGAGCACGACAGCCCCCTTGCGCTTCACGTCCTTGGCCTTGGGCTTCTTCTCTTCTGGGTCCGCGGCAGGCAGCTTGAGGAGGGAGAGGCGTCCCTCCTCAGCCCTGGCGCACTCTGTCGCCAAGTTGAACAGCTCCAAGGAGGTGCACAGGTCTTCATGCATCGCCAGCTCCTCCTTCATCTTGACGTCGCGCACACCATCGGAGAAGGCTGAGATGATGGCCTCCTCCATCACCCTGGAGATCTTGAGGCGCATGTTGCTGAAGCACTGGATGTACTTATGCAGGGTTTCCCCTGGTTGCTGCTTGATATGGCGCATGTCGCTCACGGCGGGTGGCCGGTCGCGGGTACCCTGGAAGTTAGCGATGAAGCGGGTGCACATCTCGTCCCAGGAGGAGATCGTGCCTGGGGCCAGATTCAGGAGCCAGGTGCGGGCTCCGTCCTTGAGCGCCATGGGAAACCAGTTTGCCATGACCTTTTCGCCTCCGTTGGCAGCCTCGATGCCCAACTTGTAGAGCTGGAGGAACTCTGCAGGGTCAGCCGTGCCATCGTAGCGAGGAGGCAGGTCTGGCTTGAACTTGCCGGGCCACGCGACGCTGCGTAGCTCAGAGGTGAAGGCGCGACAGCCTGCTGTGGCCACAGGAGGCCTGGGGCGACGGAGAGCTTGGTACTGCAGGTCCCCATGCGCCGCGGCTGGGGGCAGCGCAGGGCCTTGACGTGCTGGAGCAGGGAGCGCTCGGGCAGCTTCTCGGGGGCGAGGGACTTCTTGGCAGCTCTACTCCTGCCGCGCTGGCGCTTGACGGAGCGGGTTCCGTCCAGGGGCCGCGCGCCTTGGGGCCAGGGCGCCTTCTTGAGGAGGAGGCGGCTGAGGCGCTCCAGGAGCTTCATTGCCCGCGCAGGGCGGGGCGCGGTGCAGCGAGAAGGACGGCGCGGGGGAGCCCCCGGTGGCGCGGACGAGTTCGGCGACTCGGTCAAGCCACTCTTCATAGACGTCATCAATGGGGCGGTAGCGCAAGAGCTCGTTTGCCGCGATGAGCGCAGCTCGGGCCTCCATGGCTGCGCGGGGCGCGCGTGACGAAGAACCAGCGGGGGTGAGCGAGGGTGTGGCAGTGCGGCCGTCCTGCCTCATAGATGGATGCTGGGACGACGCTTGCTGTTCATTCCCCACCGGGCCGGTGGCGGCGTTGATGGCAGGTAACGGGGAACGACGAGGGCGCCCACCGACGGGAGCCGTCTGGGTGACGTGGGAAGTGAGGGCGGCTCGGCGCTCGGTGCGAGCCCGACGAGCGTCAGACATGGATGCGGTGGTCGGAGAAGAACAAGACGACGGAAGGCGAATTCCGGCGCACCCCTACCTGGCGCGCCAAATGTCGGATTTCGGGTTCCAGCAGACCCTTTAGGTTTGAACTCTGGGGTGCGCGCGGAGATTCAACCCTCTGCCTGCCTGTTCCTCGCCGAATCGCTAGGATGTAAACTACCAAATAGAACAACACAAGAGACACAAGATTTATACTGGTTCAGGCCACCATTGTGGTGTAATACCCTACTCCAGTGTGTGGTGTGGTGGATTGCCTCTTGGGCTGATGATGAACAATACAAGGCAGAACAGCCTCGCGAGGGTCTACTCTTGGCTGGTGCTACTTGGTTCTGGCTCTTGGGTTCTCGATCCGGTCTCTAGATGTCTCTACCCCGGGGGTGGCTAGTCCTATTTATAGGCAAAGGCCCTGGGCCTCTTCCCAAATATTGAGCGGGAAGGGCGCCAATAATTGGCCATTTTGAAGGGGAACAGCGGGTACACTTATCCTGACTAAAGTTGGTCCTCGCCTGTCAAAGGCTCTGGTGGTGACGCCTGCTTGGGCTCCACAATGACTTCTTCCCTGCCGTTGAGCTGGTCTTGGTCTCGTTGCACTGAAATGGGTGCCTTTGCTTGATGCCCTTGCCTGCGCTTTCCCCCTTTGCACCAAAGAGGAAAGGAGGACACTGCGCGGTCTGGCGCCCGACTGGTGCCCCTGGTCGTCATGGCTTGCGTCATGGGCACCTTGCAAGGTACCCCGCCTTGAACTCTTCGCCTCCTTGTGAGCCATCCTGATGAGGCCGTGCCTGAGGAAGCTCCTTGTCGTCCGCTCTGCGAGGCTTGGCCCCTTGCGAGGGGCTTAAGTTTGTGTTGATGAAGATGGGCTGCGCTGGGCCTCCTTTGAGCCACGCAGGCCGCAGGCAGGCAAGTCTGGGGACCCCCGTTCCCAGAACGCCGACAGTTGTGTAGTAGACTTCAAGCAATTTCTGGCGTCGTTGCCGTGGAGGTGAGTGGTTGAAGGTATATCTTTAGATCTTGCAATCAAATTTTTTTGTTTCTTGTTTTATCACTAATTTAGTTTATAAAAGAAAACTACAAAAAAATGGAATTGAGGGTGCCTCATATGTTTCATCTTTTAATGTCTTTCATGAAAATAAGGATTCAGATAATTGTGCGGAAGTGTTAGAAGAAGAATGCATTAAAATGTTTGGCACTAAATATTTGAATGATGAGAATGATTGCAATGTTGTTAGTATGAATTCTTTGAATATCCATGATGCTAATGATATGCAAAGCCACAAGCTTGGGGATGCTATGTTTAATGAAGATGATATTTTTAGTCCCCCAAGTTTTGATATGCAAATTTATTATGATGATAGCGTTGCCGCCTACATATGATGATTATATTGATGAAAGTGGGTTTGGAAGAGTGTCAACTTTACAAAGTAATGATGCCACTATTTTGGAGGGTGTTTAATCTTATTGTGATTATTATAAAAGTGGATTTGGAGAGGTCGTGAGTTTATTTAGTGATGAATCCACTATTTCGGAAGAGGTTCCAATTGATTATGAGAACAAAGTTGCTATCTATGATGATTATTGTGATGACATGTATGATATAAAGAATAATGATAACCATGAAACTTGTCATCATGATTTTAATTTTCAATTGGATTATGCTTCACATGATAGTTATTCTGAATGAGAAGAATTTTGCGTATGTGGAGAGTAGTAAATTTTCTATGCTTGTAGATCATGAAAAGAATTATTTATGTGATGGTTATATTATTGAATTCATTCATGATGCTACTGAAAATTATTATGAGGGAGGAATATATGCTTGTAGGAATTGCAATAATATCAAGTTTCCTCTCTATGTGCTTAAATCTTGAAGTTATGCTTGTGTTGCTTTCCTATGCTAGTTGATTCTTGTTCCCATAAATTATTTGCTCACAAAATCCCTATTCATAGGAAGTGGCTTAGACTTAAATGTGTTAGTCATATGCTTCATGATGCTCTCTTTATGTATTAATTATTATCTTTTATGTGAGCATCATTGAAATCATCATGCCTAGCTAGGGGCGTTAAACGTTAGCGCTTGTTGGGAGGCAACCCAATTTTATTTTTGTTCTTTGCCTTTTGCTACTGTTTAGTAATAACTAATTCATATAGCCTCTGGTTAGATGTGCTTTTATGTTTTAATTAGTGTTTGTGCCAAGTAGAACCTTTAGGAAGACTTGGGTGAAGTCTTTGCGATCTTGCTGTAAAAAAAGAAACTTTTGCGCTCACGAGTTTAGCTACCATTTTTTAATGGGGAGTAATTTTAGGTTGATTCTTTTTGAAGATGATTAATAGAGAAATTCCTCAGGTCCACCAATTTATTTCAGAACTTTTGGAGTTACATAAGTATTCAAATGATACTGATTACTACAGACTGTTCTGTTTTTGACAGATTCTGTTTTCATTGTGTTGTTTGCTTATTTTGATGAATCTATGAGTAGTATTGGAGGGTATGAACCATATAGAAGTTGGAATACAGTAGATATTACACCAATATGAATTTAGAGCGAGTTCACAACAGTACCTGAGTGGTGATATATTTTCTTATACTAACAGAGCTTACGAGTTTTCTATTGAGTTTTGTGTTGTGAAGTTTTCAAGTTTTGGGTAAAGATTCGATGGACTATGGAATAAGGAGTGGCAAGAGCCTAAGCTTGGGGATGCCCAAGGCACCCCAAGGTAATATTCAAGGACAACCAAGATCCTAAGCTTGGGGATGCCCTGGAAGGCATCCCCTCTTTCGTCTTCGTTCATCAGTAACTTTACTTGGAGCTATATTTTTATTCACCACATGATATGTGTTTTGCTTGGAGCGTCATTTTATTATATTTTTTTGCTTGCTGTTTGAATAATTTCCCAAGATCTAAAATTCTTAAATGTTAGAGAGTCTTCACATAGTTACATAATTATTCAATTACTCGTTGTTCTTCACTTATATCTTTCGGAGTAGTTTGTCGTTTGCTCTAGTGCTTCACTTATATCTTTTAGAGCACGGCGGTGGTTTTATTTTATAGAATTATTGATCTCTCATGCTTCACTTATATTATTTTGAGAGCCTTTTAGAACAGCATGGTAATTTGCTTTGGTTATGAAACTAGTCCTAATATGATAGGCATCCAGGATGGGTATAATAAAACTTTCATATAGAGTGCATTAAATACTATGAGAAGTTTGATACTTGATAATTGTTTTGAGATATAAATATGATGATATTAGAGTCGTGCTAGTTGAGTAATTGTGAAATTGAGAAATACTTGTGCTGAGGTTTGCAAGTCCCGTAGCATGCACGTATGGTAACCGTTGTGTGACAAATTTGAAGCATGAGGTGTTCTTTGATTGCCTTCCTTATGAGTGGCGGTCGGGGACGAGCGATGGTCTTTTCCTAGCAATCTATCCCTCTAGGAGAATGCAGGTAGTGCTTGGTTTTGATGACTTGTAGATTTTTGCAATAAGTATGTGAGTTCTTTATGACTAATGTTGAGTCCATGGATTATACGCACTCTCACCCTTCCATCATTGCTAGCCTCTTCGGTACCGTGCATTGCCCTTTGTCACCTCGAGAGTTGGTGCAAACTTCTCCGGTGCATCCAAACCCCGTGATATGATATGCTCTATCACACATAAGCCTCCTTATCTCTTCCTCAAAACAGCCACCATACCTACCTATTATGGCATTTCCATAGCCATTCCGAGATATATTGCCATGCAACTTTCCACCGTTCCGTTTATCATGGCACGCTTTATCATTCTCATATTGCCTTGCATGATCATTTAGTTGACATTGTATTTGTGGCAAAGCCACCATTCATAATTTTTCATACATGTCACTGTTGATTCATTGCACATCCCGGTACACCGCCGGAGGCATTCACATAGAGTCATATTTTTGTTCTAAGTATCGAGTTATAATTCTTGAGTTGTAAGTAAATAAAAGTGTTATGGTCTTCATTATTAGAGCATTGTCCCATGTGAGGAAAGGTGTGACGTCCCCAATTCGACCGTACACTAATAATAAATGCAAATGTGTATGATCAAGATCAGGGACTCATGGGAAGATATCACAACACAACTCTAGACACAAATAAAATAATACAAGATTCATATTACAAGCCAGGGGCCTTGAGGGCTCGAATACAGAAGCTCGAAAGCACAAGAGTCAGCGGAAGCAAAAATGTCTGAGTATAGACATAAGTTAGACAAGGATGTCTTAAGAAGGCTAGCACAAAAGCAACACGATCGAAGAGGCAAGGCCTCCTACCTGGGACCTCCTAACTATCCTGGTCTTCGGCGGTTTCCACGTAGTAGTAGGCATCGGCGGTGGCATCTCGCTCCTGGGCTTCGACATCCGGTTGCATCAACCGGAAAGAAGAAGAAAGGGGGGAAAGGGGTAGCAAAGCAAACGTGAGTACTCATCCAAAGTACTCGCAAGCATCAGATCTATACTAAATATGCATTGGTATCAAATGGAACGGTTGTATCTGTGGACTGAACTGCAGAATGCCAGAATAGAGGGAAAGTCCTAGCCTATCAAAGACTAGCATCTTCAAGTAGCTCCAAGCATCTTGCAGCATGTAGAAGATTAAAGAATAGCAGTTTACAATTAACAAGAATGTTGTAACATTAAGGCCCAGAGATCCTTCCTCGACTCCCTGCGAGAAAGCAATCCCGGAGCCACATATCCAAGTATCCATTTCTAGTTGTAAAAGATCAGGATATAAGTCTAAACATCCGTTACCATGGACACGACTATTAATATATAATCTTCCCTGCAGGGGTGCACCACGATTTCCAACACGCTTGATTACTCTGGCCGGACACACTTTCCTGGGTCATGCCCGGCCTCGGAAGATCAACACGTCGCAACCCTACCTAGGCTCAGCAGAGGGTCCCTGACGGTCTACCTCCTAAGCACTCTGGTGTCTGGGCCCATCGCCTGTTGCACTCCGGGTCGTTGCGCGCAAGGGGGGCCTAGGCACCACCTCTGGGGTGTCAGCCCAGCCGTGTCGCACTGCTGAACTGGACATCTGACAAAGCTTCGGCTGATACCACGACGTCGAGGCCCATAACTATTCTCACGTGGTAGTTGGTGCGTAAAGGCCAGAGGCCAACTCAGAACAAATACCCAAACCATAGTGTATTATTAGCTTGCGGAGATGAGCAGAGACTCACGATCGAAGTGACCCCTCGCCCCATCTCGTGGACTTACGACAAGGGCCCAGAATGCCCGTCCGTGCCACGCCATTATCTTGTGGGTGCTCTCCGGGCCCGCTCGACTTTCCCAAAGGTCTCAAGTAAAGTCAAGGTAACCGTGTGTTCAAACATCTAGGGGAAAACCCGAGCAAGCACCCACGGAGGATTCGAATCCATGTAATCATCAAGGTGAACGTAAGAGGATCCACCCTCAAGGTTCACACTCGAGTTGTTGCACAACAGAGCCGTATCAGGAATGGTGAAAGAGGAAATGACCATCGTTGACCACGACCGAATAGCTACACTACAGAGATCTCATCATGAGTGATGTATGAGATTCCACCCTCGGCACTCGATGGTTAACTCTGCAGAGTCGAGCAACAAAAGGGGCGTGATGTGATGTGAGGTGTCGGGCTCTGGTCGTCGATCATGTTGATCAAGTCGTCGAAGATGAAGCAGGGGCAACAACGACAAGGTGGGGGTCACTAATGGATCTCTAACCAACCTATATTAAGCAGTTTAGGATAAGCAGGTAAGGTACAATGAGCAGGTTACAAAAGCAGGCTATGCATCAGAATAGGAGCAAACAATAACAATAGCAAAATCTAATGCAAGCATGAGAGAATGGAATGGGCGATATCAGGATGATCAAAGGGGGGGCTTGCCTGTAAGCTCCGCTGAAAGAGAAGAAGGGTTGTCGTCGACGTAGTCGATCACAGGGGCATCAACAGCGGTCTTCGGGTTTATTGGAGAGAAGATGGGAAAGAAACAATAAATACACGCAAACATATGCATAACAAGACAAGAAGCGAGGCTAGAAGTGTTCTAACACAGCGCTAGGCGATACTGGCGAAGGGGGAAACATCCGGGAAACTTTTCCCGGTTCGAACGTCTGTTAGACAGATGAACCGGAAGGGAAAGGTTGCATGTTTGCTATGCTATGGATGTGTGGCTGGCGAACAGACCGCGCATTCGGATTCGTCTTGTCGTTCTGAGCAACTTTCATGTATAAAACTTTTTCATCCGAGCTACAGATTAGTTTCTATTAATTTCCAAAGTTTTAATTCATTTTTGGAATTAACAGAATTAATTTAAGTAGATAAAAGCCATTACTGTGTCAGCATGACATCAGCATGTTATCATCAGTCAACAGTCTGATTGACTGGTCAAACTAGCATGTGGGTCTCGGTTGTCATTGACTAACACTAATTAACAGTTTAATTAGTTAATAAGTTAATTTGGTTAATTAACATGAATAATTAAGTTAATTAATAAATTATTTTTAATTATTATTATTATTAATTCTTTTTTAACCCTTTTGTTTTTGTTTTTAGGGGTTGGGCCCCACGTGTAAGTAGCACAGGGGCTAGCGGGCACGCGGGTGTAGCGGTTGCGGGCACGTGCCTGAGGGGGCAGACCCGGGCGGGTCAGATGGCAGGCGAGGCCGCGACAAGGGACGGCGCTAGCACGGCTGGTGGGTGGTGGCCGGCAAGGCGAGAGCGCCGATAGGCGTGCGTACGGGAGGCGGTGCTGCAGGAGGGGCGGCAGTGGCGAGCGAGGCGAGCGGCAGCTTGCACTACAAAAAAAATACACTTCCGTGATGATACGTGTTTGTCATAGTAGGTCGCGTTTTTTGTCATGCATGTACATCCATGACAAATTTATGACAGAATCAAGATAGTCATACCTGTGCTGTCGTAGAAGTGTTCCATGACATTACCAAAATTATCATCACGGAAGTGTCCACTTCCATGATGATAAATCGCGCGTCACAGAAGTGCTTTCGTCAAGGGTGACCGACACATGGCATCCACCATAACGGAACACCGTTAAGCTATCTGGTCGGGTTTTGGATCCGATAACCCATTAACAGCCCCGACCAATGGGGATTTTCCATGTGTAAAATCGTCATTGGTGGAGGAAACACGTGTCGGCTCATTGTTGGGACAGATGTCATCCACTCATTGGACAGAAGGCGCCTATGATACGTCGACACGTGGCACGGACCAAGAGAGGCCCATTCCTGTGAAAAGGCCGGCCCGTTTGACTTGGTCAAAAGGTGACGGGCCGGCCCATGGAAAGCCTGTTAATGGCCTGTTAGCATATAGCCCATTTACAGGCCGCTAACCGAAGGCCCGTTATGCCCTACCCGAATTAGGCCCAGTAGCGTCATCTGGGCCAGCTGATATGATTCGAGCCCATTTTCACTTTTGGCCCATGTATGGCCCATGACGTCTTTCGGCCCATATGAGGCCCTATGTAACTCTTGGCCTATTAACGGCCCGTGGTGAAACTGGCCCACAATGAACAGTGTATCACTTTAGACCCATTAACGACCCGTGGTGAAACTAGCCCGTAATGAACAGTGTATCACTTTATACCCATTAAGGGCCCGTTATTCAGTTGGGCCGTTTTCAGCCCATGTTATCTTTCGGCCTTCTCAGAGCCCATTTATTCTTGGGCTCATTTCGAGCATTCGTTTACTTACGACCCGTTACTGTCATTTTCTGCTTGTGGGCCAAATTCAGCCCGTGGTTACAGTCGGCCCGTTTGTGATCCGTTAATACATTGGGCCATTTTCATAGCGTCATCAAATACAGCCTATTAACGATGGCCCGTCATGGTCGGCCCATGAACGGACGATTCCAACTCTAGCCTGTTTACGGCCAAAATGTGGCCTATTATTGGCCCATGTTTGGCCAATCGATCATACGGCCCGTATAAGGCCCATTGATGATACGACCCGTAGAAGGCCCATTGTTTCTACGGACCGTAGAAGGCCCAATGTTTCTACGGCCCGTAGAAGGCCCAACATTTCTACGGCCCGTAGAAGGCCCACTGTTTCTACGGCCCGTAGGAGGCCCAGTGTCACTACAGTAAATATTAGACCATGGTTATTCTGGCCTAGTTTTAAAAAATAGGTTATTGCAGCCACTAGCAAACCGCGGAAAAAGAACTGCACTGACTACAAGCAAACAAATAAACAAGACAACAAGGAAATAAATAAGCAAGCAACTTATGCTAGGCTATCACGGCTATTACACATATTACATCCACTGGGCATCAAAGTTCACCACCAGTGCAAATATAGGGAACACAGCAGCATATAAACGCCGCAGCAAAACAAGTCCAGAACTGAAACCACTTCAGAAGAGTTCAAGAAACAATATCCTGGGTACCCATAATGCTGGCAAGATGCTTAGCAAGCTTATTAACTTTCTCTTGTTTGGCACTTAAATCCTCCAGCGCTTGCTGTTGCACAAGAAAGTACGCATCTGAATTCTGCAGGGACTTCCTCAGTCCTTCGGCTTCTTGCTGCAGCACAACTGACTGATGCCTTTCAGCTTGTAGCTGAGACTGAAGAAGCCGAAGTGATTTAGGCAGCGAGTTCGAAGAGCTTGTGCCAGCGGTACTGGCCAGTAACTCGAACACTACATCAACGCAGGACTGTGGGGTTTTCTCACTGTCTACAAGATCGTTTTTATCACCTTTCTTGGAGACCAACAGGGTTGTCTCACTATCTTGAACCTTATCTGCATTACTTTCTCTACCATTGCATAGTGGGGTGCTCTTCTCCAATATTCTGTTTGCATACTACAAGAGAAACAAGCAGACACATCACAGGTTTTGCTTGTAGTATACCAAACTCATTTTGGTAAACCAGTTCAGTAGTAAGGTGGACAGGATAGCAACATGAAACAAACATATATCTATGTGCTATGGTCACTGTATTGTCCATATCATTCTAGTTTATGTTCCCTAATCAAGATAGAGACACAGTTCAACTCATATATTTTTAAGACACAACAGCATAGACAGAATATAAGTGTGAGAAACTACACAACATTGGCAGCACTTGTAATGTGCATCACATGAGAACATAACTGTTTGTACAACTTAAACTGAAATCAACATAGAGCAAGAAGTTAGAACAACAATCCAGTTAAAGAAATAGGTTTAAAACATACCTGTTGCTCCATTGGAGTTTCAATTGGATCCTTAAAATTCGATAGTAGTTCGTATGAGTAAATACAGTGATGCAACAGCAAAGGAGTATGGACCATAGCTATGGAATCTGACCTAAGAACAGTTGCTCTTCTGCTTGAAACGTGGAGTTTGGGTTAGCTGTGGTGGTCTTCGTGCTTTGGGCACTGCAGTAGCTTTACAAACTGCTCGTGTGGGGGTACTCTATGGTGGACATGGTGCTTTGTCAACTATATGCTGGGGTTGCGGTTAGATGGGTTGTAGCTGGTTCTCTGCCCAATGGTGTAAGTGTGCAATCTGGAAGAGTCTCGATTATGTGTGGTGGGGCTAATTTGTGGGCCAGTACAACCATGGTTCTATCTGCATCGACGGGTAGCACTGCCTTTTGTGAAGAACGGGTTTTGCTCCCTTAGATACTGCCATCACCCCCTCCAATTCAAATGGCTGATAAACAAGAAAAGAAATTGAACGTACAGACATTGTATGATAGACAGATGTGGTAATTCACATATATGTTGTCTAACCAAATAGGACAACATGACACAATTTCACATATATGATGCCTAACTAAACAGGATAGCATGACACAATTTCAAATATATGATGGATAACTTAACATGATATAATGGCATAATTCAACATATGATGAGTACCTAAACAGGATGACATGACAAAACTATATGGTGTCTTTCTAAAATAGGTTGGGATGAAATAATTCAAATACATGTTGTCTAAGTATACAGGATGGCATGATATAATTGACATAATTGATTCAAATACTAAGCAACTAGCACTCACATGTATGATCTCTAAACTAAGCAGATAGAATTCAATATTATGCATATGATGTCTAAACTAAGCAATGCAAGACACCATATGCATCATATGAGAAATATAAACATTGCAACTTAGAGCATACACCTCAGGTGGGATATAGGACTGGTCATCTGTCTCTGAATCCTCCTCTGAGGAGCTCCCTGTAACCATCGAGATATATGCTTCAACAGGTACCATTGCCTGCTCTGAAGACCTTGTTTTCACTCCAGATTTTTCCATAACCGGCTCAAATGGCTGATACACATGAAGGGTAGTTCAATATACATAGATTGTCGACAAATGGAATACGTAATGAAAAAAAAGATGGCATGAGATAATTCACATATATGATGCCTGGCTCCATGGCGGTGCATAATTCACATATATGATAACTGACTGAAAAACATGGCATTGCATAATTCACATATCTGATATAGAAAGCAAATAGGAGGCATTCACACAAAGCATGTCTAATCTAAGCAGATGGCATGGAAATGCAAGACACCATATGCATGATATGAGCAATATAAACCAGCCAAGTTAGAGCATGCACCTCCGGGGGGGGGGGAATACGACTGGTCATCTCTCTCTGAATCCTCCTCTGAGGAGCTATCTGTAACCAGCAAGAAATCTGCAACGACAGGTAGCACTGACTGCTTAGAAGACCTTGTTTTCACTCCAGATTTTCCCATGACCGACTCAAATGGCTGATGCACGGGAAGAGTAGATGAATGTATAAACATTGTTGACAAATGGAATACATTATGGAAAAAAATATGGCACGATACAATTCACATATACGATGACTGGCTAAACAGGATGGCATTGCATGATTCACGTATATGATGCCTGGCTAAAGAAGATGACATTGCATAATTCCCATATACTCCCTCCCTTCCTAAATATTTGTCTTTTAGAGATTTCAAATGGACTACCACATACGGATGTATATAGACATATTTTAGAGTGTAGATTCACTCATTTTGTTCCGTATGTAGTCACTTGTTGAAATCTCTAAAAAGACAAATATTTAGGAATGGTGGGAGTATGATATAGAAACCAAACAGGTGGCATTCACACAAAGCAAATCTAAACTAAGCTGATGACATATAAGATGTATAATGTAAGCAATGCAAGGCGCCATATGCATGATATGACCAACATCAGCATGCCAGGTTAGAGCAAACACCTTAGGTGGTAAACAGGCATGGACGGCTCCTTCTGAATCTCCATCTGAACAGTTATCTTCCTCTGGAATACAATCTGGAAATGCAGGAGAGGGGGGAGGCACTTTGCGCACCATGGAGCAGCGTCTGCATGACATTATATTCACGCGCAACGGTCTTCTCTTTTTTTTCTACATGTTCAGTACGATTGTGTACAATATCTGACATGCATAATAAAAAAATAGTTAGATTTTGTAAGGCCTAAGGGATGCATGCAAAAATCAAGACTGATGGTAGCAAATGAGTGGATGGATCCAAAACTAATGGTAGCAGGTAGATTATAGCTTCAGTTTAAAAAGATAGACAATGGATCATCTATTGTTTGTTGCCCACCCAACATGAACCACATAGAAGACCCCAGATGAACCAGATAGTAGACATATACTATTCGTTGCTGGCTCGATATGAGACCCATGGGCAATTCAAAACTCAAGATTGAATGATAAAGTAGCAGGAAATAATAACCGATGTATAACGTAAGCAAACACGACAGACTGCGACCTCTCTTCCGGAACTGTCTAGTCCGCAGGTTCATCTGCTCAGTCGATGATGGTAATGCAGTTGGCGTGGCTGCCGGCAACGGGGAAGATGATCTGAGGCGGCGAAAGAAAGTTTGCAGGGGGATCTCTGTTGCAGTGAACGCTTCTGTTGATGGTGCACCTCAGGTGGGGTGGATGATGGCACGGCAAGAGCAGGACATAGCACACAGAGTTTTCTTTGACGCCAATCTAAAAATGAAGTAAATCTGTAAGGGCTCCTTAGAATTGGAGGATTCTATAAACGCTGGGATAGGAAAAACACAGGAATAGGATAGGAATGCACGTGCAAAACAGAGCATTTGGAAATATAGGATTTCAGTCAACCTGGGTGTTTGGCTCACATGAATTGGAAGAACAGAGGAATGGAGAAACAAAGTGATGCGACGAGTGTACAACCTCTTTGGCATAGCCTTGTGGACCTCAGCATCATTGGGTTGGACGTGGAGGATGGTGCTGATGCTGGTGTGACTGTCGGAGGCGGGGAGGAAGATCCGAGGCCTCTAGAAACGGCGCCGACGGTACTGCTCCGCTGTGATGGACGGTTCCGTCATTGGAGCAGCTCCGCTAAGGTGTACGGCGACGAGGCTGAAGCATGACAAGACAGACAACTTTAATCTGAAGTGGGACCCTAATATCATCTGCAATAGATGATGTAAAATACATCACCAAAAAGTGCTAGATGTAAAATGCATCAGCTGTGCCACGGCCGCTCCGACAGATGCTGTAAGTACTGTTCACTCTGAACTTAACTGAAGAAAATGAACTTCACAGTCGAAACTGAATTTTACTGTAGAAACTGAATGAACTAGTAATAGAGCATTACAATAGATGTTTAGGGCGTTCGAGCACTAGTAGCAGAGAAGGAGTGATCTAAATTAGCAGATGCTTGAGCAGGGAACGCACTAGTAGAGAGCAAGTCATGCAGTAGCACCGCGAGCGAGTGCTAAAGCAGCAACTCCTGTAGCTGCCGGAGGTCGTGCAGCAGCAGCAGCAGCAGCACAAGCTAGAGCAAGAGCAGAGCAGCAGCATGAACGAAAGCAGGAGCAGTGCAGCAACGCGACCGACAACAAGAACAGAGCCGCAACACGAGTGAGAGCCGAAGCAGCTGCAGCTAGTGCCATTGTGGAAGTCGTCACCAAGGAAGCAACGTCATGGGGGGAGGAGACACCATGGATGATGTGGCCGGCGACGACGCGGTCGATGGAGACGCCATGTCTGCTCGGTATCGAGCACCGGCAGCCCCGTGAGATCGAACAAATGATAAAATGCAGCGGTGAGTGCAGAACCTCCTTGGTGGCGCCGAGTTGGCCTTGGCTTCACCGGAGGAATTGGTGAGGTGCCGCGGTTCCGGTGGGGCAGGTCAAGATGGCACTGTGGGGATTGAGGTGGCGCGATAGACGAGGCAAACGTCAGGGAAGCTCCTTGGAGGTGCAGGATGGGGCGGCTGATCCGGCCGGACGACGAGATCGACAACGGATCCTCCTCCAGTGCGCTGGATGAGGGACGACGAGCTGTTGCGGTGGACGATGTAATCGGGGAAGAGTCTCCGGGTGGGCAGCGGTCGGGAGGCCGACGGGGGAGCGTGGGGTTTCGCGAGTTTTGGCGGCCTTGGTGTACGAATGGGGGGGGCGAAGGGGGAGGGGGAGCCAAGCTTAGGGACGCGCTTGTCCAAAATGTAGGGTAAGTTACCAGCATACCCCCACCAGTTTTGACACCGCGACGTGGAGCTTCATTTCCGGCTGAGGGGTAGAAGGGGGATTTTGTGTGTCTGGGCTGCGGGAGCGATTTCGGATGAGGAGGGAGTTCTCGCGCGCGTCCAAATTTCGGGATAACAAGGCGCGGCGCGGCTTGAAAATTTGAGGATAACAAGGTGCGGATTCCTTGTTCGGCAGAACAAACTTAACGTGTAAAAAAATCATACAAGAAACAAGAGAGTCATGTCCCCTTTTACTATATTGCTATAGATGCCATTGAAAAAACTACCAGAAAAATGTAAAAAAAATCGGGAGAACATGATTACCCTGCACAGTACCAAATCGATTCTCACTTCCCTCAATAACAACAAAAAACAAATCAATTCCCACCAAAGAAAGAGTAATGTCCCTTTTTATATGATTACAGATGCCATGATCTCGAATTTCAATTTTTGAATCCATGTTATGTTGAATTCGAATATATCATTAGGTGACCTTGCGGTTTATAATTGATGTAGTCATACATTTTGATCTTCCATCATATATGAACATTTTACTCCACCATGTGAACATATATATTGTTGTTTACCATATGGACTAAATTTGAATCAATTTTACTTATTTGAATACGAAAGTTGTCAAGTTATACAATAATTTAAATATTATCTTGATAACAAAAAGACATGCATATAACAGTAATCATATTTCACTATGAACTACATGTACCATACGCTCTCCAATTCAAATATCTGTATTCATTTTATGTTGAATTGAAATCATAGTACATTATTGGTCTAGGTAGCGAGATGTTCGGGATAATCTAAACCCTGTTTTCATACGTATAATTTTTGGAATTGGGACATGTTTTGGTATAAGCCTCTTGCAAAACCGGAGATTCTCTCAACAAGCCTCATGGTTCAGAGAGAGAACGTGTCACCTTTGTGTGCGAAACGATATACGCTGCCGAGAACATCGAGAAACTTAGCTAGAAATTCATGTAAATCCAAAACTCGGCTGGAAATCATGAAACTTGGAATGGTGTCATGTCAGGGCACTAACATGTTGTGGTAAAAAATTGGGCCGATTTGGAAGCTCGTGGTTCTAAGAGGGAACGTGCCACACCCCCCCCCCACCCTTGAGTTTCTTAACAAAGGCAACATAGAACTACATTAGTGCCATGTTAAATTTTGGAATTATTCCAGGTTCGTTTGTCGTTTTTTATACATTAATTGAGTTTCTGGTCATTTAATGTGCATAAGTCAAATTTGCACTACAAGCACATGCTCTCGTGCACCAAAGTTGTTTGAAAAATCACATTTGTGTCCTCGGGTGAATTTCTAGGTCCCATGCAAGAAATGAGAATAAAATTAAAACATCTGGGCATCGTGGCTCGGCCGAGAACATTGAGAAACTTGGTTTTAAAATTCTTGTAAATCCAAAACACGTCTGAAAATCATGAAACTTGGCATGGATGTCATGTCATGGTACTACCATGTTGTGGTAAAAAAAATGGCCGAATAGGAACAGATTTTGGTATAAGCTTCTTGCAAACCGAAGCTTCTCTCAAGAAGGCTCGTGTTTCTGAGAGGGAACATGTCAGCTTTGAGTGCGAAACGATATACGTTGTCCCCCTTGAGTTTATTTACAAAGGCAACATAGAACTACATGAGTGCCGTGTTAAATTTTGGAATTATTCCGGCTTAGTTTGGCCTTATTTACACATTAATTGAGTTTTTGGTCATTTAATGTGCATAATTCAAATTTGAACTACAAGCACGTGCTCCCGTGCACCAAAGTTGGTTGAAAATCACATTTGTGTCCTCGGGTGAATTTCTACTCCCATGAAAAAAATGAGAATAAGATTCAAACATCTGGGTATCGTGGCTCGGTCAAGAACATTGAGAAATTTGGTTTTAAAATCATGAAACTTGGCATGGTGTCATGTCATGGTAGTACCATGCCGTGGTAAAAAAAATTGGCCGAATAGGAACAAATTTTGGTATAAGCTTCTTGCAAATCGGAGCTTCTCTCAAGAAGGCTCGTGGTTCTGGGAGGGAACGTGTCACCTTTGTGTGCATAATTCAAATTTGAAATACAAGCACATGTTCCAGTGCACCAAAGTTGGTTGAAAAACCACATGTGTGTCCTCGGGTAAATTTCTAGGTTCCATGCAAGAAATGGGAATGAAATTCAAAATTCTGGGCGTCGTGGCTGGGTTGGAAACATTGAGAAACTTAGTTTTTTAATTCCTGTAAATCCAAAACACGCATGAAAATAATGAAACTTGGCTTGGTGCCATGACATGGCACCAACATGCTGTGGTAAATTTGCAGTCCAATTTACGAAGGCGCACACATTAACAATCAACAAAGTCATTTTGGAACAAGTGATGTCACATTACAATCGGAAACACAAGTATTATTGAAACCGTGGGCGTTCTACTTACTTGTACCATTTACGTGCCGCCACGCGTCCCCATTTTTTAGTAGCTTGGAGGCGCCGTGCAGGGTAGCTATTTGAGTACGAGAGGCGTGCGACCAGACCCCTGCGCGTGCTTATCAGGAGGAGAGCCCTTTGACCTCCATCTGCCGTCCACCTCTCTCCCAAGGTCTCCATTAATGGCGCCCGAGCCTCTGTTTAATGGCGTGGCTATGTCTCACTTGACTGAGATTTAAGAGAGAAAAAAGAAAATCTGACAACACTGATCTTGATGTAAGATTCGACGGACCTATATAGCATCTACTGCGACTTATAGCAAGAATGATGAATATATAAGGACGATTTTTTTATCAAAGAAGGGCTTGCCCCTTCCGATTTTCATTACTGAAAACCACCACAATTCACAAGATGTTCAGCACAACTCCAGCCTAACACGAAGGACTAAAAGTACCAGATTGAAATTGCAACATCCCAAGAGGCCAACAAAGGCCAAACATTCGCAGTAGAACCCAACATTTCACAACCGACGACACAATCCACATCATAAACTGATTATTACATCAAAAGAAACAAGGAAACTGAAGGAAGCCCAGAAGGAACTAGAAGAACAGCAACGCCAGGGTCGCCACAGCAAGAATTTTCTTCATTCCAGCCTCGCAACATTAATCTTCCACAGAAAGATAAGGACGATTAATTGTCTTACATAATTAGATAGATAATTAAAAAAGCCAGATGCGGCTATGCTCGAAATACACAAGGGCAAAAGAAGAAGGAAGACATGGATCTGGCTCGCTGATCTCTACTTTCTTGATGCGTTGCTGCAGGCCGTGGGAACTAGTCTCTGCAGCAAGCGGTGACGAGCTCTTTCATGTCCTCAAGATGCTGCTTGAGAACATCCATGGATTCCTCCACCAGCCTTTGGCGCTCGTTGCGGAGCATGTCATTCTCGTCCATAAGTTTCTTGACGATGATGCCGGTCCTCTTCAACAAGGCACTGGTCTCCTCCTGCTGGTCTACACTTCGAACGATCTTCTCCCTCAGTAGGTCGCGCTCGGCCCGGAGACTCTCATTGCCCTCCCTTAGTTGCCGGATGACGCCGGTATCCTGTTCAAACGAGGCTTTCACGTCATCCTGCAACCTCGCCAAGCCGGAGATCTGATCCATCTGGCTATGGACGATCGCATGCATGCTCCTGTAACAGTCGTCGCCTGCCCGCAAGAAATTTTCCCTGGCCGCCGCAGCGCGGCGGGATATCTTCGCTGCATTCGTGGTGCGGCGGGACATCTCTGCTACTTCCGCGGCGCGGCCGGACCAGTCTGCTGCATCGACGGCGCGGTAGGACCTCCATGCTGCTTCAGCGGTGCGGCAGGACCTCTGTGCTGCTACTTCCGTGCGGTGGGACATGCCGGCTGCTCTCGCAGCGAGGCGGGACATCTCTCGTGCTTTCGCTTCCATGCTCGCCTCTCCCTGGTGGCAATCTCTCGACCCAGAACTCACGTTGGCCATGGCAGATGCAAGGGAAGGATGTTGAATGACTTGTTTGTTTTTGTGGATGAGGAGTTGAGGAGGAATGTGCAGTCATCTTGGCATACTAGTATTTATAAGAGGGTACTACTAATACGCTCCTAACTGGGAAACCGTTTAGGTTGTGATCGGTGTGAACAGGTTTGGAATTCAATATACTAGCGTGGTACTAATACGCTCCTAAGTGGGAAACCGTTTAGGTTGTGATCGGTGTGAACAGGTTTGCAATTCAATATAGCGTGGAGTAATTTGGAATGTGACGAGACGCAAGCTCAAAATTTATTGACGGTTCTAGTTTGGAAGTGCGGCACTATTCCCAGATGGAGTACTTCTTTTTCTACTCCATCCTTTCCGGTTTTATAGGGCTTATCTCAAAATTTTAATTTTTCCATTTTATAAGGCTCAATTTGGTTGTTCCCCAACACATGTTCAGATTCCAAGGTGCATTAAATCATTGCATGCAAGTATTAAGAGAAAATTGACCAATGCATGTACTTTATGCATGCATGCATTGCAATTAGTGCATTGATAAACATAATTTTTTGAGAAAAACAAGAGCATTAATTAGGTGCTTTTGCAAACTACAAAAAATATTCCACCACTCACCATAAACCGGAAAGGAGGGAGAACTGGTGTGTACGTGCAATAACTGGCACCGTCGTGTACATATCTTACGGTTAATGGGGTGTTCGACAGGAATAGCCACGTGGCGAGCTCTAGGCTAGTCCTTTTTTCAGACGCATTAAACCTATCTCTTGGGACTTCTCGCATGCACCATCGTGCCACCCACAAAAACTTGTACTCTGAGTTTAGTAGTACGTTATACAGGAAGAGAAGAGGTGCACGCACACACTCGTCCTCTCACACACGCGTCTATTTTTTCTCGAAAAGAAGGATGATGACCCCCGGCCTCTGCATCTGGGAGTCACACACGCATATGTAGCTACGAATTGTAGTGTTCTCAACCATCCGATTGGCTCTATCATGGATGTACCTATATACTAAAACATGTCCAGATACATCTATATTTTGACAAATGGAAGGCATGTATTGTGGAACGGAGGGAGTGCTTGTCATCAAAATGGATAAAAAGGGACGTATCTAGAACTAAAATACGTCTACATACATCTCCTTTTATCCATTTTGATGACAAGTAGTACTTCTTACCCAAAGGAACTTTATATCCAACAGACACAAAATATCCGTTCGACTGTTGGAAATTACTGATCTGATGTCGAAGTAATTGCTGCAGCGCCACCAAAACCCACCATTTCTTAAGCTAAAGTATACCAAGGTAATCCCTATATTAGCATATTACTAAGATAAACAGAAGGCATTGTCGAAACATTTAGGACGTGATCTTGTCAATCTGAATGTGGAGGGACACAAGCTTAGCCCCGGCCAGCAGCTTGGGCGGACCTGTCAAGAAGGTTAGCTCATGCACGTCGACATCGCCGGGATCCTTGCTACTTGTCACCTCCATTTCCACCTTGACGGCGTCGGTCGTGCCTTTGGGCTCCCCCAGCGGGCCGTTTGCCCACAGCTTGGCCAAGTAGTGCGGCAGTGGGGACGCCCCCGCTCTGATGCAAACGACCAACACAGCGATAGGCGCACCGATGTCGAGAATGCCGCCGACCAAGAAAAACGCGCGACGGTCCTCCTCCGCGAACAGCAAGAGCCGTGGCTCCGACAGTGGCACTTGCAGCTGGAGCACCTGGCCGTACTGGATCCTGTGCATGGGCATGGGATGCGCGGTGCTGATGTGGTGGTAGAGCGCCGGCGGCGGGCCTTCGTAGCCGCAGACGGGCACGGGGCATTTGCAGGGCGCGAGCGGACACACGCTTTGGTGATCGGCGAGCTTGTGGTAAGTGACGTAGAGCCCACAGCCTTCATGCGGGCACTCCACCCTCACTGACGAAAGGACAGAGTCCACCACCGTGTTCCAGACGTTAAAGCCACCGCCACGCTCGCACTTCTTGCACTGTCGCTGGTTCCCGGGGCGCTCGACGCAGCAGTCCGCGCAGTCCAGGTGACTTCCCTTGCACTTCAGAAATCAATCCAACAGCACATCAATCAAGAAATCTGCACCTTGCTCAATCAGCCTAACGGACGAGGTGTATTCGAACCTCATACACTGGAGGCGTCAAGGGGTGGAGGCACAAGGGGCAGTGGAGCACGGTGAGGTCCATCGAGACCTTAGAGAGCTCCATCGTCCGGTCCTGTTCCTGTTCGGTCTGCATGATCTCGCCCTCCTCGTGCACAACCATCTCTCGTCTTGGGCCGGGGTATTACAAAGCTTACCATCACATATTTTATACTCCCTCCGTTCCTAAATGTACTCCCTCCATTCGGAATTACTTGTCTCAGAAATGGATGTATCTAGAACTAAAATACGTCTAGATACATCCATTTTCGCGACAAGTAAGGCTGGCCATAGTGGGAGTAACATAAGTAGTATCATGCACTTGGGACTCGCAAACTTGCTTATGTGGCAGGCAATTAAAGAAGAGAGAGATGGTTATAGTAACATAGGTAGATACCGTAACATAATAAATGTGATGCTACTATCTGTCATGCATGGCAATAAATGGGACCATCTATGATACTAATCTATGATACTATGCACTATAGAGGTAGTAACATAGACTAGTAACGTATGCATGTTACTAGTCTAAGTTACTCCCCACTATGACCAACCTAATTCCGAATGGAGGGAGTAAGTCTTTATAGAGATTTCACTAGGTGGACTACATACGGAGCAAAATGAATGAATCCACACTTAAAATGCATCTATATACATCCGTATGTAATTCATAATGGAATCCCTACAAAGACTTATAATTTAGGAACGGAGGGAGTACTACTTCAAGGTGCATTAAATCAACACATGCAAGTACTATCAAAAGAAGAGTCACGGCATGCATGCATGCATTGTAATTAATGCATCGGTAAACGCAAATTATTGAAATATATCGAGTGCGGTGCTTTGATGTGTCGCGTCAACTCGTACATCAACGAGAAGTTTGATTATCCTCTCCCTCGTGGACTTAACTGCACCTGCCTTTGGCTGTATGACAGGTTGGCCACACACCTGACGGGCCCACCTATCATACACGCAAAGACAGGAGCGTCCCTCCCTCGCCCATGAGCGTGGTGGCTGGCAAGACTAGGAGAAGCTTTTGCTACACACTCTCCCTCCCACACGCGGTGGACATGCAGTAGTTCAATCGGTGTCAGATGGCCAGAAGCGTACTGTAGTACTCCTCCAGTGCAGTAGTACACCATCATTGTTCGACTTCCAGAAGAGGCGAAGAGCCAAGCGCAACCCGGACGCTCGTGTGGCAGTTTCATTTGTAGAGTAGTCTAGATAGCGTGTACCGTGCCTGTAAGCTTAAAATCGTTGGGGTCGGCTCCATGCTATGTGGCCGTCTCGAAGTTTTAAAAAAAAATTAAAATAGTCTTCTGGCCCTACCTGTCACCCTGGTGATTGTAGTTTGCACGCTCATCTGGTCAAGACAGGAATATATATTTTAATTTGTTTTTTTCACAAAGGAGGGACTCCCAGGCCTCTGCATCAGAACGATGCATACGGCCACATATATTTTAATTTGTGGTGGGTAAATGTTAGAGGTTGCAGCAAATATATTATACACTGCAGGTCTTTCAACCAAGTTTAGAGGCAAGCATGTGGGGCCAGTGCTATGATGTGTCGCATCAACTCGTAAAACGAGGAGAATCTTGATTTTACTACACGCCTTCTCCCTCGCCCATGCCCGCGGTTTCTCGCAAACGAGGACAGACTTTTGCTTAGCAGTAGTACTTCTACAACAAGCTATCCGTCCCGCTCGTAGTGGATTCGACACTGTAGCAGCAGTAATACTAACATCATTGTTCGTCTTCTCGAAGAGGCGAAGAGCCAAGCGCAAACCGAACGTTGCAGTTGCGAACATTGGAGCACGCATATAGCCAGGCTCTTGCATGAGACAAAATTGCTATGTGAGCCCACTATTGTACTAGTACGTACAACTACTTGCTAGTATAGCCCTGTAAACCAGAAAGGAGTATTTGCCCTTCTAGAGATTTCAACAAGTGACTAGACTACACCGAGACGGAGTACATATGGAGCAAAATGAGTGAATCTGCACCGTAAATAAATACGTATTAGTTCTATCGTTTTCCTTTCCGAGGTGCACAATAAGTATACTGACTAGTCTCTTTTTGACACGCATTTATGTTGTTTTTTTAGACACAGTACAGACGCAAGTGCTCATATACATGCGCATACACTCACCCCTATGAACGCACACACGCACGACACTATCATCTTGAAATTTACGAAGTCACCATAGGCACCTCATCGTCGACGGGTCCATATGTGCTTGAATGCCATGGAGGAAGAGGGTAGCGGTTCCTGAGACGTTGAACGGTCAATGATGCATCCTCAATTACATGCAGAGGGAATTAATTGGAGAAGCAGACTAGAGCCAGCACGATGTGAATGCAACAGAGTTTGGACTCTCATATAATAAAGGCGCCCCACCACTCCAATCCATCTACTCCCAAGTCTCTGCGCAACACTGCTCACTCCAGTCCAAGACCAAGTGACCAGAAGCCACAAGCACCTATGGAGGCGATGGACGCGAGCGGCAGTCGGCTGTGCCAAATCATCCAAGGCGCCGGCCTGCGGCTCCGCACCGCGCAACATTTCCAGATGGTGCTGGCGACCGTAGGCATCATATCCCTCGCCGACGCTGGCTTCGCCTCTCGCATGGACGACATGATGGTCAACTCCATCCGCAAGTTCACCGCCGTCAAGAAGCGCGCGGACGACCTTGCCGTACTGCTCCAGCCCGCGCGTCAGGCTCCTCATTGCCTGCCACCCTCATCGGCCTACATGGTGACGAACTCTTTCAAGCCCTCGTGGCCCTGCAGGTGCCAGAGGTCGCGATGAAGAATGTGCACCTCAAGGTCGCGCTCACCACGCAGCGCCTCGCCATGCAAGAAACCATCGACCTGCACATCCACATCTACGAGGAAATCGTGTACATAGGCCACTACAAGGCAAGCGAGGACAGAAAGACGTTGGCCTTCTTCCAGCGGGTGGAATCTTTGGACGCCATTGTTCAGAAGCACGTCGACCTGGCCATGAAAGCCGCTGCTACTTAGGCGCCGTTCGGTGGGCCGGCGCCCTGAGTCGAGGAGGTGGACATCGTCGATGGATGCATCTCTTCTTCTTGCCTCCTGTAACCAGCACTGCATCGCCTCGTGGCCTTAATGTTTTATTAGTATAGTACTCCCTCCGTTCTCAAATATAAGTCTTTCTAAAGATTCCAGCAAGTGACTACTACATACGGAGCAAAATGAGTGAATCTACACTCTAAACTATGTCTTCATACATCTGTATGATGTATTCCATTTGAACTGTAGTATCTAAAAAGGCTTATATTTATGAACAGAGGGAGTATATGGATTTTTTTATTCCAGTCGTAACGTTTTCACTGTGAGGTGGGGCCGCAGTTGAGCAAACCCACCCCACCCACCGGGCGTCGGCCAAGTTTAGAGTTACTAGAAGAGAGAAACGAGGGAGGAGAGCTAGCTGTAGCACGGACGCTGTTGTCAGATGGGACTCGTGTTTATAGAATAGGAGTACAAAGCACTCATGCCTCTTTTTCTTGAGTGAAAAATTAGTCGTATGTCTAGTACCACTAGTTGGGTACGTGCGACCTATAGCTATCATCACTTTAGGTCTACTTTTTGAACCGTGGCTACGCTTCACAAGACATAATTTTTCATGCATTTATCCTCCTATATGTACTCCTAGGCTATTTCCACGTGCTCCCATTCGCCGACATGTGGGACATAGAGCATCTGGGTCGTAGTGCATGCACGACTCAGAGCATATGTTGGGGTACTTTACATTTTAGACCTCATGAATTACATGCAAACCCCCTGCAGAAGAATAAATAAATCAATGAATTACTACATGAAACCGGATTATTTTCATGGAAACCAGAGCACGTTCATTAAATTTTGGACCTAACACATTTATAAAAAATGACCGGGCCTAAACCAGTCTAAGGGCCTCTTTTATTTTTCCCGAAAAAAGGGCCTCTTTGATTCACAGGATACTGAAAACACAGGAATGGGGAAAGTATGATGGCGATGAACCGAGACGAGGAGAACTCTAACTCAGTTAGAGGTTAGAGTTAGATTCTAACCCTGAACTAACTCTAAACCAAAGAGGTGTATGGATGGCAGGGTTAGATTGACAATAAATGCTCTATCTCAATCATTTGACTACTTTGGACCCTATTTTTAGTCAGACTAAAATAAGTCCCTTGGATCCAAGCACCCTCTTGGTGTGGCTGGCTCTTTTGTGGCCTCCTCCCGCTCACAATTAATATAAATGAACCATCTATACAAATCAAGCATGCAAAACATGATAATTTTTACTTTGTCCATACAAATGAGATATCCCACTTAAATATACAAGTCATCAATCAAGCTTCACAAAATAAAAAAAACACTTCATGAAACAAAGAATGATCTAACTCATCATGGAAGTCGTTCACGATAGGGAGGGAGCCCAGAGCCCCTCACGCACCAAGGGAGGAGCTCGCCATCGTCACTCTGGAGGAAGGCTCTGTAGAGCCCAAGCCCCGGGAACCCCTCCGACGCCGGCCCTTGCGAGTTGAGGTCGACACCGGCATGGGTAGCAGGGCCGCTTGCCGTTGACTGGGAACTTAATCTTTGGGCCTCTAGAAATAATGCAAGCCTGTAACTAAAATACCTAGAAAGGTGAACTAAATCTTTGGGCCTCTAGAAATAATGCAAGCCTAAAACTGAAATACCTAGAAAGGTGAACTGAATCTTTGGGCCTCTAGAAATAATGCCAGCCTGAAACTTAAATACCTAGAAAGGTGAACTAAATCTTTGGGCCTCTAGAAATAATGCAAGCCTGAAACTGAAATACCTAGAAAGGTGAACTGAATCTTTGGGCGCCTAGAAATAATGCAAGCCTGAAACTGAAATACCTAGAAAGGTGAACTGAATCTTTGGGCCTCTAGAAAGAATGCAAGCCTGAAACTCAAATACCTAGAAAGATGAACTGAATCTTTGGGCCTCTAGAAACAATGCAAGCCTGAAATTGAAATACCAAGAAAGGTGAACTGAATCTTTGGGCATCTACAAATAATGCAAGCCTGAAATTGAAATACCTAGAACGGTGACCTGAATCTTTGGGCCTCTAGAAAGATTTATTACCTCCTCAAGTAGCATCTAACAATTCCATGCGTGCACCACAAATCTATAGCAAGTTTGATCAGGATCTACTTTTCCAAATCAGAATTAGCGCTAGAGCAAGCAAGATCAATGATATGGCCGTGAGACAGAGAAGGAATGAACAAACTCAGCCCTCTCATGACCTTTCTGGTAGATGCACCACCGCCGGGCACAACTGAGGGAGAAAAACGACTGGTGAAGGCAGAGCGGGACGACCTTCGAAGGTCGGAGGGAGAGGGCGGGAGGAGTATGGCGACGGAGGCTGAAAGGAGAGGGCGGCCGGAGGAGAGAGAGGGTGAGCGGCGCTTGGGCGGGCGGCTCTATGGGGAACAGAGAGGAGTCGTGCGAGAGGGGGGAGTGATCTGGTGCGGGCAGGTGAGATTTTTTTAGTTCTCTTTTAGTGGGCCAGAAGATAACTAACCCAATTAGAACCTCTCCATCGGGATAGTTTTTTTAGCAGGGTTAGAGCAAACTAGCTCAAACTAACCCCTCTTGTTTCGATAATTTGAGGCTATTTCAACCCAAACTAGCTCTAACTCAGGGATCCAAACAAAGAGGAGTGTTACTGTACATGCTACAGTATGGACCGTAGCACATTTTTTATGGCCATATCACCACATTGTTTTCTACTGCTGGTTCACTGGGCTACCGTGGTTCACACGGCTGGTTCACTGGGCTGTCATGGTTCGCACTCCTCCGACCTGAGTAGTACTCCCTCCGTTCCTAAATATAAGTCTTCGTAGATATTTCACTGTGGACCACATATGGATGTATATATATGCATTTTATGTGTAGATTCACTCATTTTTCTCCGTATGTGGTCCATAGTGAAATCTCTCCAAAGACTTATATTTAGGAATGAAGGGAGTAGTATAGTACTAGTATATACCGCATCATTCTTTGCTCCTTCTTACTACTCCGACATGTGGGAGAGCCAGCATCCGGGTCGACGTGTCATGCACCAGATTAGAGCACGGAACGGAAGAGGGGCATCACCCCGGTCGGAGCACCAATAATTCATGACTATAGTGAGTGGTCATATCACAAGTCTTTCCAGCAGTAATGCACCGTCAAATCGCACAACCCCACTCGCTCACCCTCCTCGCCTCTCTGTCAAACCGCCTACCCGAAAACTGCCGCGCGTACTGCCCGGGAAAAGCCCCGCCCTCAACTTTTAACTACGCAAAACTAGTTCGAGCTTGTTCGTTTTGTATAAATACAGTACTTACTGCATGTTTATTGACCTGTGGGATTGTTCAATGAATGGAGGGGCGGGGAGCACAAGTGAACAATACTACCTCTGTCCGGGTTTATTGGTCCCCATTGTATTTTGTGCCAAATTTTAACCATAGATTAAACTAAGAAAATGTTCACGCATGTCACCAAACATTATATTTTTCAAAACTATGTTCAAATACGAATCTAATGAGATAATTTTTCTTGACATGCATTAACATTTTGTTAGTTAAATCTTTAGTCAAAATTTGGCACAAACTATAAAAGGGACCTATAAACCAGGACGGAGGTAGTACTGTAGTAGTAAGTAGGAGTCGTAGAGTAGTTCTGAATCTTGCAAGCTGGGAATCAGTGAGATGTGCAGGCATCTTTGTTGTACTTATTATTTGAATCTTATTTGTTGGATCTGAATCTTGCAAGCTGGGAATCAATGAGACGTGTAGGCATCTTTGTTGTACTTATTATTTGGATCTTATTTGTTGGTTCTGAATCTTGCAAGCTGGGAGTCAATGAGATGTGTAGGCATCTTTGTTGTACTTATTATTTGGATCTTATTTGTTGGTTCTGAATCTTGCAAGCTGGGAAACATGGAATGATGATGCAGAGGACATCAACCATAACAAACAGTTCAAACTTTGTAGTATTATCTTTGTGAAAGTGCGACAAATGTGCTGATCGTGTGCGTCTTGAGAATAATAATTCTAATTGCTGTGCATGTTGATCCCGTGGCACTCATAGAACGAGCCAATGCATTGCTTGTTTTAAGTATAAATTTCTATTAAAGCTAATTAAATTTAAGTAAAGTGACCACTAACTCCTGTTATTACAGTACCAATACAGACCCGCTCGTGAACCGACATGTGGCCGGAGTAGGTTTCTTAATGGAGGCGTTTGAATGCGCCGAGGGTGCATCTTCTGCCGGGCGTGCAGTGGATGAGGGAGGGGTAGTAACTGTTGTCGCCTGTACACACTCAGCTTACTGTTGAACCCAGTTCCCCAAGAGCTGAAAAACGAACTGCTGCCGCCGCCTACACACTTGTTCACTCGAAGAGACTCCAATGGCGATCCGAGGGGTGATCCTGCTGGATATGGACTTCAGCAAGGAGTTAGTTCGCCGTTCAGTCCTATGGCTGCACCAAGTTGAATGTGATGTACACCAACGATACGGACTCGGTGAAGCTCTACCTCGCCTCAGTCCTATGGCTGCACCAGGTTCTGGAGCATTCACCCGTTTCATCGGCAGCGCCGACTGCACCTTCGCTACGGTGGAGAGAAGGAAGAACGCGACAATTCAGCCATCTGGTGCAACAAGCTTGTCGACATCCAGAAGCAATACAAGATCATCAGCAACGGGCAGGAGAAGGACTCCGTGGTTGACCTCGTTGAGACCATCATCGACCCCTGATACGCCAACATGAAAGAAGACGACCTGAACACGTGGGAGGTACCTCTGAATCTAGCCTACATAACCTACGCGGCCAAGGACGCATACACATGCTACGACATGTACAGGCAGATATTGGACATGAGGGCGTGTCTGCTTCCCGTAATCGACGAGTACACGGACAACCGCAGCGTCATGATCAAGCGTGCCAGGAAAGTCTAGATGTCGTACTTTATCTGTTTATAAGCACCTTTATCATCTGAGTGTTTCATGCATTAGCCTATGTGTGGTAATTATCTGTTTTGTCCGAAATATTTCTTGTAAGAACCCATTAACCTGATTGCTTTTTTAGTGGCTATTTGCTTATGTATGTAAACTAGTTCACTTGTCCGTAAAAAAACTAGTTCACTTGGCTGCCGTGCTTTGAATCTCCTTCCTCCCAACATATTCCTCTCCTCAGGTGGACCCAGCAGGTCTCTGAATTTTCTCCCACTTTCTTTCTCGATGTAAACTGAGTTTTCTCCCAGTACTTTCCCCTAGAACCAACTCAACTGTCCCACGTCTAGCCTAAAAAATAATAATACCCCACGTACTATTAACTCATCAAATTAAAATGATATTTTATTTCGTAAGTTGAAAGTTCTTACAAAATAATAATAATAATTGTTTATATAGAACTTGCCAAGTTAACTCCTAGTGATTGCGTACATAAGCTTGCAAAGATTTTACTGATGTGCAATCATGTGTTTATGTTTTTATAACATTTCTTCGTCTAGCCCAACATGATATTTTCACCCAGCCCAACAAGTCCGTGGATTTCGAGAAAAATGCAAGTGGGATTTAAACGGGCTGCATAGATGCTACATCATTGTTTCACCCAGCCCACCAAATGGACTAAAAAACAAATGGACTGGCTGACATGTGGGCCAGTAGGTCGAAGCCTAAGAAGGCGTTGGATTTACATCCAACGGCCAGCGTTCTTCTTCAATCTCTCGTCTTCTTCCCCCAGCGCTGCTGGAACTGCCTGCTCCAGCCTTCAGCGTGCAGCGGCGTTGTTTTGCGCTCCTCAGCGAAACGCTACCCCGCCGACGGCCAGGCCATCCCTCCACTCCGCACCTCCTGTTATTCCCTGCCGAGTGTAGGCCCACCCCGCACCCGAACCAGTCAAGTTTCCCACTCCTCTCCGTCTGCGACTCCACTGCCGCGTCTTCCCCATCTCCGGGTCGTTCCAGTCTGGGGCCTTGCCGTCGTCCATCGCCTCGGTGTGCTCAGCACGGTGTGGTCAACATACGAGAGTCATCAGAAGAGGACTGTACGTGGAGAGCCTGACGGCTGGGACCCACGAGGTCCATGGTCGCACGCAAGGAAAGTTCCTCCTTATTACGCACTGTACATGCACTGTACGTGGGAAGGGCTTCTGTATTTCACGAAAAAAATGCCCCCCC
>NC_041385.1:395453410-395458069 GCF_002162155.2 Triticum dicoccoides | reverse complement strand
CGGACCCACCAGCTATATCTTCGCACGCAAGGAAGTGCCTCCTTATTACGCACCAAAAAATGAATACCCCCTACTAGCTGGGACCCACCATAGTGGGTGGCTGACTTGTGAGCCTACTAAGTTGATGAGGACGAAGGGCTTTGTCAACTTAGTCAATATGAACGATTCTAGCTCCAGTGACCGTACGATGTCCATCCAACGGCCATAGTGCTTCTTCAACCTCTGGTCTTCTTGCTCCAGCCGCCCAAAGCAGCGCCGGTCATGCCGCGTGCTCCTGCCTCTCGTGGCCGGTTGTGATGCCGCGGAGGCCTCACCGCCCCCTACTACTCCCACCGCTGGCCCAGGGTATCCCGTTACTCACCCACACCCCCTATTATTTTGCGGCGCCATCAGCCTCACGCTGCAGCCGAACCAGTGAACCCTCTAACTCCTCTCCGCATGGGCATCCACTACCGCGTCTTCCCCAGCTCCGTGTCGTCCCCTTCCTAGGCCTCACCATCGTCCACCGCCTTGGTGCTCTCGGCGCGGCGTGGTCAATGTGCTCAATGACCGACTTCCATCGGAAGAGTACTGTATGTGGAGAGGCTGACAGCTAGGTCCAAGGCCGCAGCCCAGTTTTTTTGTGATTTGCCAAGTTTGCTTTGTCAGGCCTGTTGGGCTGCAAATCTTTCAAGACGAGGAGAGCTTCATTCGGCTGGCCAAGAAAATGCCCTATCAGTAATAAGAAATGGGCTGTACATTTTTAAAACACATCAAACTGACAATTAGTTTCAAATATCTTTTTTTCATTTTGAGATTTTAAATTACATTAATTTTTATGCGTGGAGAATTTGCTTGATTTTATATTGATATACATTTATTTTTAAAATCAGTTTGAATGTGAGTCAAAATTTCGGGATTAAAAACAGTTCGGACCGCACCGAAATATGCAAAATTTCGTATAATTTTTTAACCATGGCCACAATATGGGCTGTAATGCTAACAAAAAGAATATGGCTCCAAAAAAAACCTTAAGAATTAGCAAATGGGCTGTAAATTATTAGAAATAATGGCAGATGGGTTGTATGCTATTTTCCACAGATTTGAGGCTTTCCTAAAAAAAGGTTGACACACAAGCAGTGACTGTTGGATGGCCATCCAATGGCCGTCGTGCTTCTTCAATCTCTGCTCTTCCTGCTCCAGCCGCTCAAACAAGCGCTGGCGGGACTGCCTGCTCCCTCCTCCCTGCGGTCGGCTGTGCTGCCGCGCAGGCCTCACCGCCCCACCGTACTCCCATCGCTGGCCTAGCCATCCCTCTACTCACCCACACCTGCTGTTATTCTTCGGCGACGGCAAACGAACCAGTAAATCCTCGTTCAGTCGTACTCCCCTCCACGTGGGAAACAACTGCTGAGTCTTCCCTGCCTCCGTGTCGTTCCCTTCGTAGGCCTCGCCGTCGTCCATCGCCCTGGTGCTCTCGGCGCGGCCTGGTCAACGTGGTCAACGACTGACATGCATCTGAAGTGGACTGTACGTGGAGAGGCCGACAGCTGGGTCCATGGCCGCACGCAAGGAAATGCCTCCTTATTACCCGCAAAATAATGATTCCTTCACCTGACATCGGGGACCCACCGAAAGGGCCTTAGTATTTCGAGAAAAAAACATTACCGCCGCTGACAGCTCGGACCCACCAGCTATATCTTCGCACGCAAGGAAGTGCCTCCTTATTGCACACAAAAAAATGAATACTCCCCCTATTAGCTGGGACCCAGTATAGTGGCAGGCTGACTTGTGGGCCTACTAAGTTGACGGGGACGGAGGGCTTTGTCAACTTAGTCAATATGCATGATTCTAGCTCCAGTGAATGTACGATGTCCATCTAACGGCCGTAGTGCTTTTTCAACCTCTGGTCTTCTTGCTCCAGCCGCCCAACCAAGCACCGGTCGTGCCTCGTGCTCCTGCCTCCCGTGGCCGGCTGCGATGCGGTGGAGGCCTCACCGCCCCCTACTACTCCTACCGTTGGCCAGGCCATCCCTCTACTCACCCACACCCCCTGTTATTCTGAGGTGATGGCAGCCTCAGACCGCAGCGAACCAGTGAACCCTCGTACTCCTCTACGCGTGGGCATCAACTACCGCGTCTTCCCCGGCTCCGCGTCGTCCCCTTCCTAGGCCTCGCCATCGTCCACCGCCCTGGTGCTCTCGGCGCGGCATGGTCAACATGGTCAAGGAATGGCTTCCATCAGACGTGGACTGTACGTGGAGAGCCTGACAGCTGGGTCCACGGCCACAACAAGGAAGTGCCTCCTTATTACGTGCAAAATAATTATTCCTCCACCTAATAGCGGGGACCCACCAGACGGGCCACCGTATTTCGTGAAAAAACGTTTCCCCCTGACTGCTGGGACCCACCAGCTACACCTTCGCATGCAAGGAAGTGCGACCGGGCAAAAAAAACAAAAAACAAAACGATTCGCCCCCCTGACTGCTGGGACCCACCAGCTACATCTTCGCAGGAAAGGAAGTGCCTGGCAGTCGGGACCCACCTGGTCGAAGCGTACGTAGTGTTGTCTTCCTGGTCGCGAACGTGTACGTACATACTGGTCGATGTAGAGGCGCGCACGTGTCGTAGTAGAGGCGTGCACGTGTCGTAGTAGAGGCACGCACGTAGCATGTACACGTACGTACAGCGGCCAGTGTGCAAGAAAGAAAATACGGCCATGTACGTACATACGGGCGGGGTCTCGAACGCCTACTCGCGCATACGTACATGGCTGGGTCGGAACGGAGAAACGGAGTCATCATTGTGTTCATGGGGAGGCAACGGAATGCGTCGTGTTCATGGGGAGGCAACGGAATGCGTCGTGTTCATCGGGAGGCAACGGAACGCGTGGGAGCCAACCGGCTTGGATGGAACAGGCGATGGAAACGAGGCCTGGCGTACCGCAGAACAGAGGAAACGGACCTCCTACGTTCGGAGCGGGGTCCTGTTGATCGGGAGGGGTGTGGCGTACCGCAAAACGGAGGAAACGGACCTCCTACGGTCGAAATGGGGGTCCTGTTGATCGGGAGGGGTGTGGGGTACCGCAAAACAGACGAAACGGACCTCCTACGGTCGAAACGGGGGTCCTGTTGATCGGGAGGGGTGTGGCGTACCGCAAAATGGAAGAAACAGACTTGTGTTGGAGCGCTACGGTCGAAACGGGGGTCCTGTTCATCGGGAGGGGTGTGGCGTACCGCAAAACAGAGGAAACAGACTTGTCTTGGAGCGCTACGGTCGAAACGGGGGTCCTGTTCATCGGGAGGGGTGTGGAGTACCACAAAACGGGACTCCACGGGATACTGTTCATCTCCACCGTCGACCTCCTCTTGCCTCCACGGGCTACCGTCGACCTCCTCCAGCCTCCACGGGCTCCTGTTCATCCAGCCTCCACCGTGCACTACTCCAACGACTACTGTTCAACCACCCCTCCACTGTTTACTGTTCATCCAGCCCTCCACCATCTATTGTTCATCCAGCCCTCCACACCACAGGGTCCTGTTCAACCACCCCTCCACGGCCACCCCTCCATCGTCTACTGTTCATCCAGACCTCCGCACAACGGGGTCCTGTTCATCCAGAGGCAACGCCACCACTCACAGTTCATCCAAACCCCCCGCAATGCTCATTGTTCATCCAATCGATCGGCTTCAGTTATCAGCAATAGCGAAGGAATCGCTCCATCGGGTTTAGTTAACAGCCATCGATCGATCGCTCGGGTTCAGTAACGTGTAGCCTGCAGTGCAATCACTCGGGTTCAGTTAGAGCCTAACGCCTCGCTCGGGTTCAGTTAGATCCAACGCCTCGCACGTGTACGAGAGAAACGCGCATCGCTCGGCCCCCGACCTCCCACAGTAACCGGCAACTCCCCGAAATTTTCCTCCCCCTCGCTTCTACCATGGTTTTTTCCGTCATGGACGGCCCAAAGAATGTCATGCAGCTGCGTCTCCGGCCCGCCCAGGACGAAAAGCCCATTTTCTGTCATGATTTTTTGTCATAGAAATAGGAGCCACCACATATATGATGATACCGGATTTTGTCACAATTATCATCATAGAAGTGTCATATGTATGACAGAAAAAAATTTAGTTCGGCCCAAAATGTCACGGATGTGTCTTTTTTTTGTAGTGTTGGGCGGAGCAGATCCGCAGCAAGGGGCGGGCGGCGGCGGCCATGGGCGCATGCCGGGGCGAGGGTGCGGTGGTGGTCGGAGCGGGGGAAGGCCATGTTTGCGGCGGACCGACGCCACGGGCGGCGAGTAGTGGGACAGTGGCGGAGGCAGACTCGGTGAGCGGCAGCTGATGCGGGCACGGCTGCAGTGGCACGCGGCGGTGTGCGGTCGGGACGCGGGCACAGCGGGGCAAGCGCAAGCCACGGCCGGGGCAAGGTGCGGGCGGCTAGGCGCGGGGAGCACGGCCGGGGACGACGCCATACGGCGAGCGAAGAGAAGGGGAAGGTGGAGCGTGCTCACGTGGCCCTATAGTTGTGCTAAAGTGAGCTCGGGGAGGCGCCGAAGCTCGGGCCGGTGGTGGTCGACGACGAGGACAGTGCGATGGAGCCACTAGGGAGGAGGACGGGGACGATCCAGTGAGGGGGGGAAGGTTCGACGACGGCGTGGCGTCGGTTGGTGGCGGGATCAAG
>NC_041385.1:395424372-395453012 GCF_002162155.2 Triticum dicoccoides | reverse complement strand
GGCAGCGGTGCCTGCAGCGCAGCGGGGTCGAGCCCCCGATCTGGATCGAGGGGGGGGGGAAGGGAGAGCGAGCAATGTGGGGAGAGTGGGGGAGATCTGTCCAGATATTTTAGGTGCGTGGGGGGATAAGGGAGAGGGAGAGGTGGGCCGGCCAGGTGGTCTGGTGGTCCAGCTGGGCCACGACCCAGTGGGGAAGGGGGTTCTCTCTTTTACTGTTTTTATTTATTTTTGTCTTTTCTTTTTACTTACTTTAAATTTGAATTTGGAACCCACTTGGAATCAATGCGAACTTAACAACAGTAAAATCGATGACATGGCACCATTAACAGTGGTTTACTGTAGCATAATTATCTGGGCATCAAAATTCTCCTCCACTACAAGAAATCTCGTCCTGAGATTTAGGAGGTAGAAGGAAACAAAGCGGGGTATTCATCACGCAAGCGATCCTCGTGTTCCCAAGTGGCTTCGTCTTCAGAATGATGTGACCACTGGACTTTGAGGAACTTCATCGCCTTCTGACGTGTGCGGCGTTCATCTTGGTCGAGAATGCGGACCGGATGCTCTTTATAGGAGAGGTCCTGTTGCAACTTGAGCATTTCATGATCCACTGCTTGGATGGGGTCCTTGCAGCAGCGGCGGAGTTGTGACACATGGAACACATCATGAACCTGAGAAAGGTTCGATGGAAGCTCCAACTGGTATGCCACTTTTCCATGCCTCTCGAGAATAGTGAAAGGACCAATATAGCGAGGAGCTAGCTTGCCCTTGATCCCAAAGCGGTGTGCGCCCTTCATTGGTGTGACTCGAAGATAAGCCCTTCACCAGGTTGATAGACCATGTCTTTGTGATGACGGTCATAATTACTCTTTTGACATGACTGAGCAGTCTTCAGATTCTCGCGAATGACGCAGACTTGTTCTTCGGCGTGTTGGATAATATCCGGACCGAAGAGTGGACGTTCCCAAGTTTCTGACCAGTTCAGAGGGGTTCGGCACTTTCGTCCATATAACACTTCGAAGGGAGCCATCTTCAGACTAGCTTGATAGCTATTTTTGTAAGAAAACTCAGCATACGGGAGAGATTCCTCCCATTTCTTGCCGAAGGAAATAACACAAGCTATAGGAATGTCTTCGGTAACTTGATTGACGCGTTCAACTTGTCCCTGAGACTGGGGGTGAAAAGCGGTGCCGAATGATAGATGAGTTCCAATAGCTTCTTGGAAACTTGCCCAGAATCTTGAAGTGAATAAGCTAGCACGGTATGAGCTGATTACCAGCGGAATACCGTGAAGTGAAACAATTTTAGACATATAGAGAGTTGCTAGCTGACTAGCAGTGATCGTTTCTTTGACGGCTAGAAAGTGTGCAACTTTAGAAAGCCGGTCAATGACAACAAGAATACCATCGTTACCTTTCTGCGATTTGGGAAATCCAGTGATGAAGTCCATTTCAACATGGTCCCATTTCCATTCAGGAATAGAGATAGGTTGCAGAGTTCCAGCAGGTCTTTGATGTTCTACTTTGATACGACAGCAAATGTCACATTCAGCAACATAACAAGCAATGTCTTGCTTCATATTTGACCACCAAAATCTTTGACGAATGTCTTGGTACATCTTGGTGCTACCAGGATGAATAGACAAAGGCGTATCATGAGCTTCTTTCATAACCTCCTTAGTCATATCTAGGTTGTCTTTTGAAGGAACCACTAGGCGACCTTTGAAGAACAAAGTGCCAGCATTATCAACAGTGAAGAGTGACGGCCTTCCTTCTGCGAGGTAGTGTTTAATCTTCTCAACTTGAGAGTCATATCCCTGAATTCTCTTGATGGAGTCCAAGAGATCTGGTTCGACAACCAGGGTATTGAGGGAACCCTGGGAAATAACACGGAGGTTCATCTTGCGGAATTCTGGAGGAGGGGGTGCGAGTGCACCAGGAGGAATAATATGGAGGTTCAGCTTTCTGAATTCTTCAATAAGCGAGGGTTGAACTTTGCGAACCTCGAGATGGTTGCAATATGACTTGCGGCTCAAGGCAGCAACCATTACATTAGGCTTGCCTGGTGTAGAGGAAATACCCTTGTCAAAATCTGCTACCATCTCCATCCATCTCTGCTGACGGAGGTTCAGGTCTGGCTGGGTAAACAGATACTTCAGACTTTGGTGGTCGGTGAAGATCTTGCAACGATTACCAAGGAGGTAATGTCGCCACTATTTTAGTGCATGTATAACGGCAGCAAGCTCGATGTACTGAACTGGGTAGTTCTCTTCGTGAGGGCGCAACTAGCGAGATGCATATGCAATCACTCTGTGCTCTTGCATTAGAACACAACCTAATCGTTGACGTGAAGCATCGCAGTAAATGATGAAATCCTTCTTAGTATCTGGAGGAGCAAGCACTGGGGCAGAATTCAGCTTGCGTTTTAGTGCTTGGAAACTTTCCTGGCACTTTTCTGCCCACTCGAACTTGACGCCTTTGTGAAGTAGTCCAGTCAGGGGCTTGGCGATCTTTGAGAAGTTCTCGACAAATCAATGGCAATTGCTGGCGAGTCCGTGAAAACTTCTGACTTGTTTGACATTCTTCGGAGGAGTCCAATCAAGAATATCCTGAACTCGTTCGGGGTTGACGGCAATACCATCCTTGGAGATGACATGCCCAAGGTAGGTCACTTCGGGTAGCCAGAATTCACACTTGCAATACTTAGCATATAGTTGACATTCTCGAAGCTTTTCCAGAACAAGTCGAAGGTGTTCAACATGTTCTTCTTTATTCTTGGAATATACAAGGATATAATCTAGATAAACCACGACGAACTTGTTGAGGTATTCCATGAATATATAGTTCATCAGACGAGAGAAGGTGGCTGGAGAATTTGTCAAGACAAAGGACATGGCGGTGTACTCGTATGAAGCATAGAGAGTAACGAAGGCGGTCTTGGGAATATCCTCTTCACGAACCCGAATCTGGTGGTAACCCAACCTCAAATCAAGTTTAGAGAATACTGAAGAACCAGGAAGTTGATCATACAGGTCGTTGATTCTAGGAAGCGGATAGTTGTTCTGAATTGTTGCCTGGTTGATAGGACGGCAATCTTGGCCCAAACAATTAGTTCCATCCTTCTTCTTGACAAAGAGAGAAGGTGCTCCCCAAGCAGAGGAACTTGCATGAATGAAAACCTTGCTAAGAGATTTGTCAATTTCCTCCTTAAGCTCAAGGAGTTCATGCGGCGGCATCTTGTATGGCCGCTTGGCAATAGGAGTAGTGCCCGGCTTCAGGTCTATGATGAATTCAACAGCTCTAGCAGGGGGTATTACTGGAAGTCTTCTGGAAAGACGTCTGCAAAATCACGAATGACTTGAATGTTCTCTATTCCCTCAAGAGGTGAAGCATTCAATGCATTCAGAACATATATCTGATTCTCGGCATCCTGGCTCATCTGAGTTGAGTAGTTGATCAACTAGCTAGAAAGGGTGAGTGAGCTGGACTGTCTTGGCGGCACAATCAATCTTAGCACTATGGGCTGTCAACCAATCCATACCAAGAATGATGTCTATGTTGGAAGGTCCGAGCACAATGAGAGAAGCCGAAAAAAGTAGACCTCCAATCTCGATTTGGTTGCGAGGGATTACCATTGAGGTTTGCCACTTGGACCCAGGCGATTGAACCGCTAGAGGAGTGGGTAATTCTTCCATGCCTAGCCCATGCAACTGAGCAAATTTTTGGGACATAAAAGCATGCGATGCTCTTGAATCAAAAAGAACGGAAGCTGGCACTGAATTAACGCGAAGGGTACCCATCACGATTTTTGGGGACTCACGAGCTTCTTCAATCTTGACATGGGTGACTTGACCACCACTCATAGCAGGCGGTCCCGCACTACAACTACTGATATGATGGTTTCGACGGCCCTTCGTACGACCCATAGTAGAACGTGGTGCCTTTTTAGGCCGATCCTAGCAACAGTTGATAGCAAGGTGTCCTAGCTGTCCACACTTGTGGCATAAGCCATCATTATGGGGAGGAGCCACGACATTGGACTGTCCACCCTATATCATTAGTTGTCTCGGCAGCGGAGGCAAACGAGGTGCAACATAAGACGGCCTTGGGGTTGGAGCAGGTTGGTGATGAACATTGTGTGGGATCCAGACTCGACATTTCTGAGTAGGCTGACACGAGGATGGGCCAACATCTCGAGTGCGCTTGAGCGACTCCTGGTACTCAGCAAGACCAGTTTCAGTTCGGAAAGCTTGGCTAACAAGTGTCGCAAAGTCTGCGCAATCATGAGCAACAAGTGCGACCTTTATATCGGGACACAGTCCTTCACGGAATTTCTCTTGCTTCCGAGCGTCAGTGAAGATGTCATCCGCGGCATAGCGAGATAATCAAGGAATTTCCTCTGATATTCATCCACGGTCATTGTGCCCTGTGAGAGTCTGCAGGCAGCATACCCTTGTGGCTTTCCCACCATTGAGCACCTGGGCACTTCAAGTGGAATGTCGCAAAGGTGATGTAACTGGCAGGGGCAACATTAGCTGACCCCATCTCAAACATGATGTCAGGAAGCCAATCATCAGCATCCATAGGATTGGTGGAGTTGCGGAAAATGGATGGATTGAGGCACACGAATTCTGGCAGCGTTATTGGGGCAGGTTGTTGATGAGTATTCTGGTTTGGGAACTGGGCCATTACCCCAGTCATAAACTGACGATTTAGCTCAAACTGCTACATCATTGCGGCAATATAGGGTGGAGGTGGAGGGTCATCAGTCATCCTGCTAAAAACATCAGGGAGCAGTTGATAGAGGCGGGGTGTCCCGATCTTTCGATGAGATGATAACTATCGATTTGGTGAAGATGACTTTGACGATCTGACTACAAACGTGCACGACGTTGCACCTTAGCAATCGCTAAACCAACTTTGAGAGGTTATTGACCATGCCGGAGCACAATCAACCTGACCACGAAGGTCTATTCCTGCAAGCAATCGAAGAACAAGCAAGAATATGATAAAACAATCTGAATATTGCGTATATAGATGAAGTATTGATAAAGGTGGGGATCTGTAAGCGGTCTTGGTCTGGTCGTTGGACACAAATGAAGTACACGAAGTTGCAATGGCTAACTTTTAACTAAACAAATCCCAAGGGAAAAGCTACTAGATGGATCTACTTATATAGGAGCAAGGGGTGGCGGCCTAGGAGGTGGGAGGACGTCCCAAGGCAGCCTAAAACTAACCCTAGGTCGTACAAGGCCAATGGGCCCAAGTGGAGGTGATGCAACACCTTTGGACTTGTTGTTTGACTCGGATTCTGCTGCAGCGTCTGATTGTTTCATCGATATCTCAATGCTCCAGACGAATTTGAAAGTGAATCCAATTGTGCTGGAAAGAGCACAAAATCTAGAATCCAACAAAAAATGAATCACCCAATTCGGAGTCCGTATGTAAAAGTTGTTGGCGTTTTGAGTCAGGTATGTCTGTGCAGTCCGAATCTGAATCCAGAACATGAGAAACTTGGACTCTATCTTCTCTTGGCCCAAAAGTGATGTGAGAAGACTTTTTGAACAGAACCTAAACTTCTCCTTTTCCCTTATCTTCATATGTAGATTGTACAAATGTCCCATACACCTGCAATTAGACAAAACACAAAAGTATGTGAAGTATTTTTGTTCTGGATAACATAAATATATTATTGAATAGTTTGCACTAGAAATCACCTGACAAATATGCATGTATGCAATATTTTTGGTCTTATCCAAGGTAGTCATGTACTCATCATCCTCCCCTTCTTGAAAACAAAGCCGTCCTCGGTGTTGCTTAATCTGAAATGTGGCTAACAAAAGAGACAAGGTGTACATCTTGTATATGTATACGTCATCCATTTTTACTTCCCTTGATTTTTGCATATATGACACATGAATAGATGAGTACCTTGCATAGTTCATAAAATCTAAAGCCAACAAATTAGCACAAGAACTAGAAGGCATGAAAATATTGCAACTCAGTTTGCACATATAAGTGAAGCTCTTATTTATTTCAAAAGATTGACAATGTTCATCATTAAACCATCCCAACATTGGTGAATAAACCTTATTTGAATCAAATTTACATGCTACAACATGCTTAGATAAGCAAACATGTAATGAGTCATTCGACACAGAATCATCACCAAGATTAGAGGTCATATCAAAATGATTAAACATTGATTCTTTTGCATCAACAGTTAATTCAATGGGTGCTCTCAAAATTGTTGGTATTTCAGTTGTTTGATCACATGACAAAGTCAAATTATCAATATAATCCTCTAAAATAGGTGGTGTGATCAAAGTAGTGGATAGCTCAACACATGATGTATTCAAGTTAACTAGGCATGCATCATTCTCATGTAAAAGTGGAAAATCTGTACCTTTATCATTACCTCTTATAGTCAACTCAGATGATGCAGGCACTCTCGATGGTGATGTGTCACATGGTGGAGATGATGTAGTCCTCGCAACAACGGATGTGGTTGTCATAGTACGCCTAGTAGTTGAATAAACATCTGTATCAACAGTTGGAATGTGCATCGTGCGCTTGTTCTCCTTGTGGGCAACATGTCGTTTTATTTCCTGTTCAGCTTTGCAAGCAAGACGAAACAAATAGTCCATAGGATAACACTCTTCATGAATTAGTATCTCCTGAATATTATGGTTTAATCCTCCCCAAAATCTATCTATAAAATCTTCTTCACTTTCTTCTAAAAATGAGTGCAACAAGGTATTTTGTAAATCATCATAATATTTTGTTACGGTGTCACTACCTTGTTTTAAATGTTCCAGTTTTTTAATCATGCGACGAGTATAATAAACATCGACGAATCTATCTCTCATGACATGTTTTAAATCATCCCAAGTATTAGGTACATAATCAGGGTGTAACCGACAATATTCACTCCACCAAACTAGAGCATAACCAGTGAAAGAACCAACCGCAACCGTAACTTTTTTACGTTCATCAAAATTATGGGAAGCAAATATATTATTTATGTCTAACTCCCATTCAATATATAAAGCAGGTCTAAAACGGCCATTAAATGGTGGTATAAAAACATGAACCTGATCATGTGCATTTGGATGTTTGTGCACCTCTCGTGACGGTTGTGGTATTTGCATAGGTGGTGGCATGTCTCCCGCGATCGACAAAGCCCATGAATTGACTCTGGATCCTGTCATGATTAGTAGAACAAGAAACAAAATCCAAAAATAATGTTCCTATAACTACTAGGATGTGGTGGTAAAACGCTCACAGTAAATCAAATATCAATGTCTTACAAGTTTTTACCATGCGGCAGGTGGTGACAGGCAACCAGCGGTGTCAAGTAACTCTGAAGATTGTGTAAAGCGATTGCCAGGGGAACGTACGTATACACGTGTAGAAATATGTGGAGCTGGGTTGGCTATATATGGTAGCAAAAGATTAGCAATAATCAATTCAAAGATGCAATGTTGAATAAACGTTCAACGACGGTACTGTGCTGGTCCTAGGCTAGACCGGACTAGAGACGCGAGCCTAGAACACTAATGAGGTCACGGCATAGCACAACTAGCATCAATGAAGGATAAGTAGCTCTGGACAGCAAGATATAAGTGAAGATCACAACGGCAGTAAAGATAATGATGAATAACAACTGCCAAGCAGGATATATAACAACTCTCCTCCAACTTTTCTCTTGAAAAGTTTGCTACTAACTCAAGCTTACCAATGCAAAAAGAATCACTCAATTCCGAATTGATATGAGGAGTCAAAGAATTTTAAAACTGGCCTGAAAAACTGGAACAAACTGTATACGCGGACTTTGGAGGGCAAAAAGACCTATTTAGAAGCTGATTTTGAGGCGCCAAATATTGAACTAGCTTTTGTAACTATTCAGATGCGTCTAGTCGCTAGCTTTAATTTGAGTACTTGTGGAGCCAAAACGGAGTTCGTATGAGGAAGTTATGCCTTTTTTACTGAACAGTGCACAAAACAGATTCCAGTCCGAATTCAACTACGAGATTGAGTCTAGATAGATCCGAATTTTATTTTTTTTCTCTTCTCTCTTTTTTTCTCACACTTTTTTTCTTTTTTTTTCTCTATCTTTTTTTTTCTCCCTCTTTCCAAGACAAACTAGATAAGATGCAGATTGGATCAGGCGAAGATGTGAATGACCTCAACTATGATTATGACAACGAACAGTGCGTAACACATGGTGAAAGTTGATGGATGGGATGGTGAACAGCGGAAGGGATAACGATGCAGCGGCGGCGTGACTAATGTGAACAGAACTCGAAACTCTAAAGGAACTAGACACTAAGACCAGCAACTCGACACGGCGATGCAACCGATAATTCAATAATGCAAACAATGAAAAGAAAAATGCAAAGGCTCAGTCTGGCTAGGACAAAGGATGAATAGATCTAACTTTTATTTTGTGGCTTTTTCTTGGACAATAGGTAAGAAAATAAATCTAATCTAGGAAAAATTAGAAATTCTCACCGAGCAACCTGAAAATCTGATACCACTTGATAGAGGCGGGGTGTCCAGATCTTTCGATGAGATGATAACTATCGATTTGGTGAAGATGACTTTGACGATCCGACTACAAACATGCACGACGTTGCGCCTTAGCAATCGCTAAACCAACTTTGAGAGGTTATTGACCATGCCGGAGCACAATCAACCTGACCACGAAGGTCTATTCCTGCAAGCAATCGAAGAACAAGCAAGAATATGATAGAACAATCTGAATATTGTGAATATAGATGAAGTATTGATAAAGGTGGGGATCCGTAAGCGGTCTTGGTCTGGTCGTTGGACACAAACGAAGTACACGAAGTTGCAATGGCTAACTTTTAACTAAACAAATCCCAAGGGAAAAGCTACTAGATGGATATACTTATATAGGAGCAAGGGGTGGCGGCCTAGGAGGTGGGAGGACGTCCCAAGGCAGCCTAAAACTAACCCTAGGTCGTACAAGGCCAATGGGCCCAAGTGGAGGTGATGCAACACCTTTGGACTTGTTGTTTGACTCGGATTCTGCTGCAGCGTCTGATTGTTTCGTCGATATCTCAACACTCCGGACGAATTTGAACGTGAATCCAATTGGGCTGGAAAGGGCACAAAATCTAGAATCGAACAAAAAAAGAATCACCCAATTCGGAGTCCGTATGTAAAAGTTGTTGGCGTTTTGAGTCAGGTATGTCTGTGCAGTCCGAATCTGAATCCAGAACGTGAGAAACTTGGACTCTATCTTCTCTTGGCCCAAAAGTGACGTGAGAAGACTTTTTGAACAGCACCTAAACTTCTCCTTTTTCCTTATCTTTATATGTGGATTGTATAAATGTCCCATACACCTGCAATTAGACAAAACACAAAAGTATGTGAAGTATTTTTGTTCTGGATAACATAAATATATTATTGAATAGTTTGCACTAGAAATCACCTGACAAATATGCATGTATGCAATATTTTTGGTCTTATCCAAGGTAGTCATGTCCTCATCAGCAGTTTAACAAGGGAGTGGAGTAGGTGTATAGAGTCATTCATGACGTAACTTGAACAATGAGCAAAGGCGCAGTATGTACAAAGCAGTAGTCATTGAAGACTTACAGATACATATACAGAGCCAATCACACGTTGATAGTATGAGTTCGGACTAGAGATGCATCCTAGACATACTAGGCGGCACACTTGTACGCGATGGAGGGATACAACAACGGGACGTAGCAAAGGCTACATCAACGTCAGAGAAAACCATTAGAGCGAGGAAACTGCAGGGGACAACACAGGGTGCCCTCGATAAAAGGATTCTGTGGCCCGTGAAAAATGTGAAGCAAATCCTGGCCCTCAATTCAAAAAAGGCGTAAGATGAATCTCCGGATGGATGTGATCACGAGATCCTATTATTAGAGTTAGCAAAATCATTTAACCCGAGTAAAAGAGAGATCAGAGTTCCAGAGTAAAGGTCGAGGAGTAAAAGATCATAATACCACCCAATGGTGATGTGGGCCCGTAAGCCACACAACCATGTTAGTAAAACAATTTTTCAAAGACTAGACTCAACTTCTGCCATGGAGTTGGAAAGGGGGATCCTACAGGCAGTCGGCTCTGATACCAACTTGTGACGCCCCCGATTTGATTGTACACTAATCATACACGCAAATGTGTATGATCAAGATGAGGGACTCACGGGAAGATATCACAACACAACTCTAGACACAAATAAAATAATACAAGCTTCATATTACAAGCCAGGGGCCTCGAGGGCTCGAATACAGAAGCTCGAAAGCACAAGAGTCAGCAGAAGCAAAAATATCTAAGTACAGACATAAGTTAGACAAGGATGCCTTAAGAGGGCTAGCACAAAAGCAACACGATCGAAGAGGCAAGGCCTCCTGCCTAGGACCTCCTAACTACTCCTGGTCTTCGGTGGTCTCCACATAGTAGTAGGAATCGGTGGTGGCATCTGGCTCCTGGGCTTTGACATCTGGTTGCATCAACCAGAAAGAAGAAGAAAGAGGGGAAAGGGGTAGCAAAGCAACCGTGAGTACTCATCCAAAGTACTCGCAAGCATCAGATCTATACTAAGTATGCATTGATATCAAATGGAAGGGTTGTATCTGTGGACTGAACTGCAGAATGCTAGAATAGAGGGGAAGGCCTAGCCTATCGAAGACTAGCATCTTCAAGCAGCTCCAAGCATCTTGCAGAATGTAGAACAGTAAAGAATAGCAATTTATAATTAACAAGCATGTTGTAACATTAAGGCCCAGAGATCCTTCCTCGACTCCCTGCAGAAAGCAATCCCGGAGCCACATATCCAAGTATCCATTTCTAGTTGTAAAAGATCAGGATATAAGTCTGAGTGTCCGTTACCGTGGACACAGCTATTAATAGATAATCTTCCCTGCAGGGGTGCACCATGTTTTCCAACACGCTTGATTACTCTGGCCAGACACACTTTCCTGGGTCATTCCCGGCCTCGGAAGATCAACACGTCGCCGCCCTACCTAGGCTCAGTAGAGAGGTCCCCGCCGGTCTACCTCCTAAGCACTCTGGGGTTTGGGCCCATCGCCCGTTGCACTCCAGGTCGTTGCGCGTAGGGCGGACCTAGGCACCACCTCTGGGGTACCGGCCCAGCCGTGCCGCATTGCTGAACTGGGCCTCTGACAAAGCTTCGGCTGATACCACGACGTCGAGGCCCATAACTATTATAACATGGTGGTTGGTGCATAAAGGCTAGAGGCCAACTCAGAACAAATACCCAAACCATACTGTATCATTAGCTTGCGGAGACGAGTAGAGACAGGCGATCGAAGTGACCATGTCGCCCCGTCTCTTGGACTTACGACAAGGGCGTAGAATGCCCGGCCGTGTGAAAGTGCATTATATCGACTAGAGGGGGGGTGAATAGGCGATTTTTATGAATTCTTCACTGAGGAATTTGCCGGTGAGGAAATTCCTTAGCGAACAACTACTTGCAGCGGAATAAGTACTCAGAAGTAAGCATAACAGAATACACACATAGTCATCATGATGAAATGAAGACAAACACAGAGTACAGAATGCATAAACACAGGATAACACAAGATGAAGACAAACAGACTGAAGAAATTGAACTGAGGAAATTGAGAAAGTCTTCAGTCAAAGTATTCAAACACATATATGAACAAAAACTCAACACAGTAATGAGGAAATGAAAGAGTTGAGGAAAAAGAACCAGTAAGGTTGGTGAAGACAATGATTTGGTAGACCAGTTCCAACTGCTGTCTCAGTTGTACGTCTGGTTGGAGCGGCTGAGTATTTAAACTTGAGGACACACAGTCCCGGACACCTAGTCGCTAAGCACGCAGCTCAGGACACCAAGTCCTCACCATATTCTCCTTGAACTAAGGTCACACAGACCCCGTCCAATCACTCGTGGTAAGTCTTCAGGCGACTTCCAAACCTTCACAGACTTTGGTCACTCGGCGATCCACAATTCCTCTTGGATGCTCTAGACCATGACGCCTAACCGTCTGGAAGAAGCACAGTCTTCAAAGGTAACAAGCGTCAGATCCACGCAGGATCAATCTCTTCAGTGATGCTCAATAACTTTGGGTTTGTGGGTGTTCGGGTTTGGATTTTCCTCACTCGATGATTTTCGCTCAAAGTCCTTGGAGGATGGGTTGCTCTCAAATGACAAGTGTCAGTTTCTCTCGGAGCAGCCAACCAGCTAGTGGTTGTAGGGGGCGGCTATTTATAGCCTAGGGAGCAGCCCGACATGATAAGACATAAATGCCCTTCAATGATATGATCGTTCAGTGGATAAGATATTTTGGGACAGCTGGCGCGAAGCACAGCAACGGTCGGAAATTTGACTCTCAAATTCCTCAGGGCTCTCATGTTCCTCATTGTGTAGGCAATTCACACTGGCGAATTCCTAACTCCTCAGTCAGAACAAATTCCTCAGTGACCAGAAGAACTTCGTCTCTGTCACTGAAGAAATTGACTGAACTGTATGAGATTTCCAATGGCTTCACTCGAAGGGATTGGTAGGTGTAGGATTTTGAGGTGAGCATCACATGGAAAATTTTCCTTAGTATTTCCTCGACCCCCTTTAACAGTATGGTGTTTCCTATGACTCAAGAAAGGGAAAAACAAAACTATGAAAACTAAAGTCTTCAAGCTTCATATTCCTTGCATGAAAATCAAGTCTTCACGGACACACCAATTTCTTCACTTTCAAAGTCTTCAGGAATACCAAAATCTTCAGTCGAAGATATTAATTTTTAGGGGTCGACTTTCTCTGTAAATATCAAACTCCTCATAGACTTATAGACCTGTGTACACTCATAAACACATTAGTCCCTTAACCTATAAGTCTTCAATACACCAAAATCACTAAGGGGCACTAGATGCACTTACAATCTCCCCCTTTTTGGTGATTGATGACAATATAGGTTAAGTTTTTAACGGGGATAAACATATAAAGTGTAAGTACTGATATTGAGGAATTAGATTGCAAGATATAGAAGAACTCCCCCTGAAGATGTGCGTAGTGAGGAATCTGCTTTTGGAGCAATGCACACTTGAAGAGTTGAATTGTGGAGATCTCCCCCTATATCTTGTAATTCATACATGCATTTGAAATATAATATGAAGAATTTGAAATGCATGACGAAATATGGTGCCTGAAGAGATTCAGAATGCGGGCAATAATATTAACGAGGAACAAGCATGCAGAATCAGAGCATATTGCATCAAAAGTATCAGAGCACCATCGGTTTTAAGATTACAACTCGATCCAATTAAAAGTTTCAGAAGAGCGAGAGTTGTAAATTAGCAAAAAAACGCCCATATAATAGACCCGCTTGAAGACTAACTCAGATTTCTCCTCCTTTGTCATCGAATACCAAAAGGATCGAAACTAAAGACTAACGCCCCTGAAGAATATCAAGTTGATGGAGGAGCGCCAACGTTGCCGAGGTTGGTTGTCGTAGTAGGGCCTGCCGCAGTGTTGTCCAAGTCTTCATTTTCATCAGTGGAGCGCGATGAAGAATAGGAGCTGGCTTCCAAGGAAGGAACCTTGACCTTCTTGAATTTCTTCGGTGGAGGTGCAGACCAGTCAAATTCTTTCTTGAGACCCATGCTCTTCAGATCTTCTGCGTTGTAGATATGAGATAGAACAGCCCAGGTACGGTTGAAGGTTTCATGGAGGTAGTATTGGTTTTTCTTCACTGCATTGTGGGTTGAGGTCATGTTGTGAAGAATTGAACCAAACTGACGCTTGAACCATTTATGATTGCGATCAACTTTCTGATGAAGACTGAGGAGTAACTCACGATGAGTCATCACCCTGGGTGTTGTGGCTTGAGGAATTTGCTTGGCAGAGGTGTTGGCGGCAGAATCATGTGTGGCAGAGTCATCATTGGTGGAGTAGGATGCAGCCTTGCAAAATTGACCATCCAATGGACGAATGCCTTCATCTATCACAGCAGTTGCCTTGCCTTTGTCATCAGCTAAGGAATATGTCCGTTTGAGGACTTCAATTGGAGGCAAGAAACTGCCATGGTTCAGAGTATCAGCCTTGTAGTTGAGTGAAGACCTTGTCCTGATGAATTTCATAATCCATGGTGCATAAGGCTCCAGCTCAAATGGTGACATAGCAATATTGGCCAGAGTCCTCATGAAGAAATCATGGAAGTTGATGAGAACGCCATGAATGATATTGAAAAGCATATTCTTCATGATGCCAACGACTTCTTCATCATTTGAGTCGTGGCCTTTGATAGGACTCATTGTCTTTGTCAGAATGCAATAGACAGTCCGAGGCACATATAGTAATTCCTTAATGAGGAATTTGGTTCGTGGGGCCTGCCCTGGCTTCAAAGGCTTCATCAGCACTTGCATGTAATGATTTGTAAGCTCAAGTTCACTGTAGACGCAACGGGCACCATTAAGGGGAGGACTGAGTGGGAGGGCACGAAGCAATTCAGTTGTTGGTGCCTTGTAGTGAGTATTTTCGGACATCCAGTCTAGCACCCAAGTGTTCACATCTTCAGAATTTCCTGTGATGTGCAGCGTTGCAAAGAATTGAAGAATGAGTTCTTCATTCCAATCACAGATGTCAGTGCAAAAATTCAGCAATCCAGCATCCTGAAGAACACTAAGGACTGGCTCGAAGCACGGCAGAGATTCCAAGTCCACGTGAGGAATGTGTGCATGATCAAAGACTTTGTCTTTGTCGAATAGCACAGAGGAATAGAAATTTGCTTGACTAGCAGTCCAGAAACGCCTCTTCCTTATGCGAGCAGAATCATAGGGATTATAGTCAGTGAAGAACACATGCTCGTTGAAGAAATCAGCAGCCTTGAACTTTTGCTTCTTTGAGAATGGATCCTTTGGCTTGGGCACAGGAGTGTGAGTGAGTTGCATCACAACCTCAGGAATCACAATCTCCGGTTCTTCAGGCTGAGGAATTTCTGGTTCCTCTTTAGTGGCAGTCTGCATGTTCAAGGTATCAGCAGCAGCAGTTTCTTTAGCACTAGTGGTTGGAATTTCTTCATGCACGGACGAGGTGGGATGAGTTTCTTCAGAGCCCATTTGAACGGTTGGTGCAGGGGACTGAGGTATTTGCTGTAGTGGGGTGAAGTGTGGAGAATTGGGATGCTGACTTTCCCAAAAGTCATCATTCATCACAGGCGTGGTGCATCCAATATCCACGTCTTCATCTTCAATTTCTTCAACGCCAGCCTCTTCAGCTGTGAACTGAGGCATGGGCGAGGAAGCAACAGGTGTTGAAGGGACCGCATCCACTTCAATTTCTTCATCAATCTGCTCTGATGAAGCAGCAGAATGATTTTCTTCAACAGATTCGCTAGGGATCATATATTCTTCACCATAAGGAACAAGGTCCTTTGATGGCATGGTGGAAATTGGAACAGCATCAATTGGATTCTCAAGTGAGCTGGTCATAGTCTTCATTTTCTTCGGAGCTGAAGAATCTGAAGCAGATGATGCTTTCCTTTTATTCACTGCAGCTTTCTCTGCAGCCTTGGTCTTCCTCACATCTGATGCAGATGGAAGGGTAGGAGTTGGGGTAGGCGCAGGAGGAGCTGAGGAATCTATTTGTATTTCCTCAGGCGCAACTGATACAGTTTCCCTGACTTCTTCATTTTCTTCAGGCGCACCACTAGTGGATGCCCTGGCAGTTTCTTCAGCGACTGGAATGGAGTCATCAGCCCTGGAACTAGCATTTTCTTCAGCAACTGGAAAATCATCAGTGGTGCTGGCATGTTCTTTAGTTTGCTGAACAGAGGCTTCAGCTTGAGGAATTTCTTGTTGGATGGGGCTGCAACATTGGTGAACTTCTCAGTCAGTTTAACGAACCTGACTTTGGCTCCTTGCCAATCAGCATAATAAGAATTGAAATCATCACTGAGGGCTTTGATCTTAGACTAGATCTTGAGGAGTTCATCAGTTTTCATTTTGACAACGTTGTTCCTCAGGAACTTCTCTTTCCTGAACTGAGCCTTCTTGATTTGCCTGGCCTTCTAAAATTTCCATTTCTCTTCATTGATGAATTGGGTCAGCACGTGACTTTGGCCAGGAGTCAAATGAAGATCAGGCATAGGAGTGTTTGGGTCCTTGTGCCAGAGATCAATATAGTCGAGGATCACCTTTGGATCCAAAAGCAGTGGCACATTTGTGCCTTTGGCTCTAGCGGCCCTATCTTGCCTGTCTCTGATGATTTCTGCAAGTTCATCATCATCAGCTTCATCGTCAGATGGCACTTGGAAGGCAACTTGTTTCTTCTTCGGACTAGGCCAAGGACCTCATCCAGCAGTGGCCTTTGTCTTCAGCAGAGTGGGGCCTGATGAAGAATTTGGTGCAGCTGAGGAACTTGCTGAGACACCAGAGGCAATGGAGATGCCTGCAGTCCTTTGGCATGTGGCCAGATGTACAGGTGTTGAGGACTTTGCTGGAGCAACTGAGGACTTTGGAGGAGCAGGAGCAGCATGAGGAATTGGCCGTGGGGGCTTTGAAGAAATTGGTCATGAGGGCTTTGAAGATTCTGGCCGTGAGGGCATTTGCTGAGGAACTTGGCCGTGAGGGCCCAGTTGGTTAAGCACTTGGCTTGTGAGCGGGCTTCTTTGCCATAGATTTCCTAGGCTTGTCAGAGGCCTTTGTGGCAGCAGCAGCAACATAGTCTTCATTAAATTTCCTCACTGCTTCTTTGGCTTGTCTAGCCAACTTGGCTTGGCGCTTGGCCCATTCTTCAGGAAAATCCTCACCGCGCTTGAGGCTGGTGGGATCAGCTTCTTGACCAGGTGCCAATGGAGCTCTTGGGCATGGAGGATTTAGAGCGAATTTCTTCATATACTTTGGAGTTACATATTTGTACTTCCTCCATTCTCTTGCCCATCTCCTTTCAATCCTCTGTATGCGCACTTTGCGCTGATTTTTGTTCTCCTTTCCGAACTTGGCCTCATCAGGTGTACAGTAGTCCTTATAAATATCATCAAGGATCTCAAAAGCAGTCATGACCTCAGGCTTCTTTCCTCCTTTCTGAGCTTTCTTACCTTCTGCCATATTCTTCATTTGAGGAATTTGAACAATCGAATTCTCTGAAGAAGTATGCAACTTTTCTTCGAGGAATGCTGCAAATGAGTTAAGTTGATGAGAACCTAGTGATTCAGCAGCGGACATGAGTACCTGTGAACAGAGTATAGTTGCGAGGAATTTGAAGAGGTCATATGCGTTCTCAGAAGGTTTTCAAAATGAACAAGTTTGAGGAATTTGACCAGATGAGTCTTGAAGAATTTCACTAAGCGTACTTTGTCTTAGGTTCCAGAGTAGTATAGATCGTCGATCCACACAATTGAGGAATCTTGAAGAAAAATGATGCTTAGGGAAACGAATCAAGAACAGATGACTTGTGTGGTGTTTTGTGTGTGAGGATTTGAAGAATAAAACACCTTTGAAGATTTTGTAGAGAAAATTTGAATCAAAGAGGGCAGTAAAAGTAACTTTTAATTACCCTGGATGAAGAACACGATGAACTGAGAAGTGTAGATTTGAAGCTCGTCAGTTCAGATCTTCCACGCCCTAACTTGGTGGAGGAAGACAGCTACGGCGGTGGTGGAGTGAAGATTTCCGCGGCCAGCGCGAGTACGATGGCGACGAGGTCGAGGCAGTGAAGCTCTTCCTCACCGGCGATGATGGAGTAGCGGCGGCGCTAGGGTTTGAGAAGCTCGAGCGAGAGAGAGAGAGAGCGGTTGATCGGAGTAAAGGAAGTGAGGAAGGGTGAGGGGGTATTTATAGTCACAGTGAAAAACTGTTCGCCCGAAGATTTAGGACGAATGTGCCTGTCGGTGTCAAAACCGGCGGATCTCGGGTAGGGGGTCCCGAACTGTGCGTCTAGGCGGATGGTAACAGGAGACAAGGGACACGATGTTTTACCCAGGTTCGGGCCCTCTTGATGGAGGTAAAACCCTACGTCCTGCTTGATTGATATTGATATTGTGGATGTTTACAAGAGTGGATCTACCACGAGATCAAGGAGGCTAAACCCTAGAAGCTAGCCTATGGTATGATTGTAATGGTCGTTGTTGTACGGACTAGAGCCATCCGGTTTATATAGACACCGGAGAGGGCTAGGGTTACATAGAGTCGGTTACAATGGTAGGAGATCTATATATCCGTATCGCCAAGCTTGCCTTCCACGCCAAGGAAAGTCCCATCCGGACACGGGACGAAGTCTTCAATCTTGTATCTTCATAGTCTTGGAGTCCGGTCGATGATGATAGTCCGGCCGACGATAGTTCGGCCGATGATGGTAGTCCGGCTATCCGGACACCCCCTAATCCGGGACTCCCTCAGTAGCCCCCGAACCAGGCTTCAATGACGATAAGTCCAGCATGTGTGTAGTCTTCGGCGTTGCAAGGCGGGTTCTCCTTCAAGTTCTATGTACCTGCCGAACAGTGTCCGGCTTCCTCATCAATGTTGCGTGTCTTGGCTTCCACGCCCAATAATGGCCTTCTTCCACGCGTCGCGCGAATGTGAAAAGCCAGGGTGTCTTTTATGTTTTACCTCCTAGTTGTGCGAATAATCTGCCTATAAGGGAGGCAAGAATCCAGATCCAAATCACCATCTTCCTCCCACAAATACTCATCGAAGCGCTTTCAACCAAGAATCCATTCCATGATGGACCGTCAACGCGGCTCCTCTTCTCGCGCTCCAAGCCCTTTGCCAGGAGATTGGAGGAGATGCTCTGTTCCGCACAACGAGCTGGTGAAGCTCCAAGAGGGGGGATATCTCCCTCCGGCCTTCATGGTTCCGGTTCGAGCCGGGCTGGCCACCTACAAAGGTGGGAAGCAAGCGGAGGTTACCCCAAATCCCAACAAAGGGGAGCGGGTATGCTTCATCCCCTATCTGATAAGGGGGCTCGGATTTCCTGTACATCCATTCCTCCGCGGGCTCCTGGAGTTCTATGGACTCCAGCTTCATCACCTCACGCCCGCCTCAATCCTGCATATTGCGGGTTACGTAGCTCTTTGCGAGCTATTCCTGGGCGTCGAGCCCCACTTCGCGCTGTGGAAGAGGTTGTTCTGCCTTGTACCCCGCTCTCACGAGGGGTCCATATATCAAGTGGGCGGCGCCGAAATATGGCGCATTGCCGGGACCGGATATCCATCCGGAACCCCTAAGAAGGCAGTCGAAGACTGGCCTTCGGAATGGTTTTATATAGAAGACGCTCCGCTGCCGGACCCTGTTCGGATCGGCCTCCCGGAGTTCAGCAATGCTCCTCTGAAGAAACGCCTTAGTTGGCGTCCGCGGAGCCCCCAACTGGAGGAAGACAAGAGCGTCCATTATTTGATGGGCCGAATAAGGTTACTGGCCCATGCCGGGTTGACCATGATTGGAGTCATGGCAACATGAATTATGCGGCGGGTGCAGCCACTACAATACAGGGGCCACCCTATGTGGGATTTCAACGGGGAGGATGATGCCACCCGTCATGGCCGCAAAGGGCCGGATTCGGTCGAAGATCTGGTGACGATCCTGTCCGGCCTGTATAAGGGGGAGAAGGAGGATTTCCTTCGGACGAACCCGTTGAATGGGTTCTCCATGAATAATCCCCGGCCTTGGGTAAGCGAACACTCTGCGTGCCCGACCCATGCTTTTTTGAAACTTAAGTTTCTTATATTGTGTTCTTCTCTCGACGCAGGAGCTGCGCCGGATCGTGGAGGACATGCTAAGTCCAGCTCCGCAACCCGAGGATCCAGAGAGATCCCGGGATCCGGCCTCCGAAGAGGATCCGGACATAATGGTGGAGCTAATCGACGGGGTGTTCCACCAGCTCAGCATGGACAATGCTTTAGTCGCCATCACGGCCGACTATCCCGGACTTTATCCTGCTTCCAGGTGATCGCGACCGAAGTCCTGACACCGTCATTCCTTCCTTGCTTATTTCTGACCGCCGTATACGATGGCGCTGTGCAGGAGGCGCCACTAGGGTGAGAAGCCGAGCCCGCGGCGGCTGGCCAACAAAGGCCAGTCCGGACCAGTAGGCGAAAGAGGAGCGCGGCGCGGACTGAAACGTCGCCGCAAAGGTGTAGCTCACAATTCATTATTTAGAGCAACGTTCCTAGGAAGCGTTTGAGTGCTCATGACTTTTGTAGGAAAAAAAGAGTCCGCCGGACTGCGGGCGTGGAGGTTGCCAATCCAACCTCTACCAGCCAGGCTCCAGCACCTGGTCTGGAGGGGGAGGCGAGCGCAAGGCGCGAGCCGGACATTCCTCCGACGGAGGATGCCGACAGACTGTAAGCCACCAAGTATGAGGTGGAGAGTGCCCTGAATCACAGGCACCGCTGGACAGTATTTCGTGACGTGTGCTTCTCCCCCGAGGTGTTGAATGCCTTTAACGCGGGGGACGCGCACCTTCGTGCTGCTCAAGATGGTTTTACCAGAGCAACGGAGCAGTATGTAAAAGACATACGGGTAAGAGAATTTAATAGTTGTATATGCCAGTAGCCCCCGAGACTTAAAGTAGTTATATGAACTGATTTAAGGATCATATGAAATGTAGGATCTTACCGAGAAGAATACCCAACTGTCTCAGGAGCTGCAAGAGTGCAAGGCCCAACTTGAGGCCGCACTCTCTGGCGCAGGAGGAAACAGAGGGACCTCTCCTGGTAACGCATTATTTTAGAAAGATAAGTAGCGTTTGGCCTTTGCGCAAGTCTAAAAAATGACGTTGAGGTGCTGCCGGAAAAGATCCGGACAGGCAAGAACTTCTGCGCCAACTAAAGGCCGGCGAGAGGGTGCTGCATAAGGTACAGCATGAAAGGAACAAGCTCCAGGATGCCCATGCCCAGCTTGGAGAAGAGCTGAAAGGCGTTCGGGCCGAGCTGTCGGGCTCCGTTAAGGAGAATCAGCGGCTTCGTCGCGGCATCTATAGTAAGTGCTTGAGCGAACTCCTTTGAAAAGAAGAGTTCGGCAAGGAAGTCAATTTGATAGAATATGTCTGCAGGTATGCTCACAGGTCGCCCTGTGGAGGAGATGCCCGTATCAACAGGTGATCAACTTCCTGAATTGTTGCAACTGATCGAACGAGTTCGGCAGGCAATGAGCGGCGCCATCCAGGCTTTATGGCCAGCCTTCTCCTTACCCGAGGGTCTTGGGGAGCTTGCGGAGAAGCTTCAGGGAGTGCGGCAGCGCTTCCATTTATGGAAGATTTCGGCCTGCCGCCAAGGTGCCAGGGAGGCCTGGGCCATGGTAAAGACGCGGTACAAGAAGGCGGATCCCAACCACATGGCCGAAGTCGGACCTGTGGGGCCCGATGGGAGGGAGATCCCTGTGAGTTTAGTATACGGCCAAGTAGAGCTGGCCGCTAAATTTTCCCAATAGGACTGTAAATTAGACAACCTGTTAGACTAGATTGAGAAAGAATACAATCAGTCGATTTGACAATGTATTATAAAATGACATATAAAATGCCTTCTAGCCGGATTGGAGATCGTTTGTCTTTGCCGACCTTTTCGCTTCGACCTCGGGACCCTAGAGTCCGGAGTGTGTCCGAATACCTTCTCGGTTATGAAACAACCAGGGTATGCATGGAGACCAGGCGTAGGGGTCATTAGTGCTTTATCAAACAAGTGCCCAACTAGTTATGTTATATTACATGGGTAGTAAGAAACATCTTCCAGGGAGAATAGTTCCGTTAAGGGTTCCTTTCCTCTGGGGGTGGCATGCCCTAAAATGCATGTCCGGACTGCGAAAAAAGCAGAAAAACATCTGGGGGGCAGATAAATAAGTGGATAAAAAATCATCTTTTAAGTCACCGACTGAATATTCCCTTAAGAACGCTAGCTTTCGGCTTCACCCAGTCTGAGGTACACATCCGGATGACCCGGCAGTAACAATCGCAGAGGTGCTCCCTTTACCTCCTAGCCGAACAATCGGGAACGTAGGGGTAAGCGCAGGAGCCAGGCAACCCAGCTTGGCCAAAACTTAAGTCATATCGATGCATATAATTGTGAATAAAAGGTACATGTGGAGGCTTGACACATGTGCTGGGCATGAAGCCCTTATAATTAAGCTTCTGGTAAAGAAGCCCCCAGGTATAATGAGTGCGGATAGCAGATCAATTGCGCGCGAACGTTGCGCAAGTAGGCCCTTTAAGGCCTGGATGAATAGGGTTGAGAAGAAAAAGATAAACAAAAGGCAGCCGAAGTAAAAAAAAATTGGACGGGGGGAAAGGGACGAACTCTTAGTCCGGCGCTAGGCACAGAATCTTCGGAGGCGGGCTGCGTTCCATGGGTTCGGCTCAAGTCGGTTATCCAATGCATTTCATAGACGGTACGCTCCGCCGGTCAGGACTTGATCGATGATGAAGGGGCCTTCCCATTTGGGCTTGAGCTTGTCCTTTTTCTTGTCCGGCAGGCATAGAACCAGTTCGCCAACGTTGTAAGTCTTGACCCGTACTTCTTTGCTTTGGTATCTTCGAGCCTGCTACTGATAGAATGCGGAACGAGCCTTGGCGATGTCGCGTTCTTCCTCCAATGCGTCCAAGCTGTCCTGCCGATCCAACTCGGCTTCTCTTTCTTTGTACATGTGCACTCGAGGTGAGTCATGAATTATGTCGTATACCATAAAAAATGGTGTGAATCCGGTAGTACGGTTAGGCGTTGTCCGCAGCCCCCAGAGTACGGAGTCGAGCTCCTCTACCCAGTGCGTGTCAGATTTCGTAAGGGACCGCACTAGTCTAGGTTTGATGCCGCTCATTATTAGACCATTTGCTCGTTCCACTTGACCGTTGGTTTGAGGATGATAGACTGAAGCGTAATCGAGCTTGATGCCCATATTTTTGCACCACGATTTAACCTCATCGGCCGTGAAGTTCGTGCCGTTACCGGTGATGATGCTGTGGGGGACACCATAACAGTGTACTACCCCAGATATAAAGTCTATCACTGGTCCGGACTCTGCCGTTTTAACTGGCTTGGCCTCTATCCATTTGGTGAATTTATCCACCATGACCAATAGGTACCTTTGCTTGTGGGTTCCCCCTTTAAGGGGTCCAACCATGTCAAGCCCCCAGACCGCGAATGGCCAGGTAATGGGTATAGTTTTGAGGGCGGTGGGTGGCATATGGCTCTGATTAGCAAAGAGCTGACAACCGACGCATCTTTGGACTAAGTCCTAAGCATCTGCTCGGGCCGTCGGCCAATAAAATCCTGTACGGAATGCTTTTCCTACAAGGACCCGAGCTGCGGCGTGGTGTCCGCCTAGTCCGGCATGAATTTCAGCCAGGAGGTTTCGCCCTTCCTCTTCGGAGATACACCTTTGAAGGACTCCGGTTGTGCTTTTCTTATAAAGTTCTCCCTCATAGACCTTGTAGGCTTTAGATCGCCGGACAATGCAGCGGGTCTCATTTTGGTCTTCGGGAAGCTCCTGCCTAAGCAAGTAGGCGAGGAATGGTTCTGTCCATGGGGCAATTACTGCCATTATGTCGTGGGCTGAAGGTGTTATGTCATCGGCTGAATCGCCGGTTGGTGCGGCTTGTTCCGGTTTGTTATTTCCGGACTCCTCTTCCCATAGTACGGATGGCTTGAAGAGCCGTTCCAGGAAGATGTTAGGAGGGACAACGTCGCGTTTTGCGCCGATGCATGCTAGTACGTCGGCTGCTTGGTTATTATCCCGGGCGACGTGATGGAATTCAAGTCCTTCAAACCGGGCTGACATTTTTAGGACAGCGTTGCGGTATGCTGCCATTTTCGGATCTTTGGCGTCAAAGTCTCCGTTTATTTGGGATATTGCGAGGTTTGAATCCCCGCGCACCTCTAGGCGTTGAATGCCCATGGAGATTGCCATCCGGAGACCATGTAAAAGGGCCTCGTATTCGGCTGCGTTGTTGGAGTCCGTGTACATTATCTGAAGTACGTATTGGACTGTGTCCCCGGTCGGGGACGTCAATACGACGCCAGCCCCCAATCCGGCTAACATTTTAGAGCCGTCGAAGTGCATAATCCAATTGGAGTATGCGCCGTACTCTTTAGGGAGTTCGGCTTCGGTCCATTCAGCGACAAAGTTAGCAAAAACTTGTGGCTTTATAGCTCGCCGAGTTTTGTAAGTTATATCAAATGGTAAGAGCTCAATGGCCCATTTTGCAATCCTGCCCGTCGCGTCGCGGTTGTTTATAATGTCGTTAAGTGGTACTTCAGAGGCCACTGTTATCAAACACTCTTGAAAGTAGTGTGGGAGCTTCCGGGATGCCATGAACACCACGTATGCTATCTTCTGATAGTGCGGGTAATGGGACTTGCAGGGGGTTAACACAGTGGATACGTAGTATACTGGTTTTTGAAGAGGGAATTTATGCCCTTCTGTCTCTCGTTCGACGACGAGTACCGCGCTTACAACTTGATGCGTTGCTGCGATGTACAACAACATTGGTTCGCCCAGGTTGGGCGCAGCCAGGACCAGATTTGTTGCCAATATGGCCTTTATTTCTTCGAGTCCGGCGGTGGCAGCATCCGTCCACTCGAAGTGTTCGGTGCGCCTAAGGAGGCGATAGAGGGGCAATGCCTTTTCTCCTAGACGGGAGATAAAGCGGCTTAGAGCCGCCACGCATCCAGTCAATTTTTGTATTTGCTTGAGGTCTTTTGGGATATCTAGCTGTGACAGAGCTCGGATCTTGGCTGGGTTTGCTTCAATTCCTCTACTGGATACGATGAAGCCCAGCAGCTTTCCAGCTGGTACGCCGAAAATGCATTTTTCCAGATTCAGCTTGATGTCATATGCTCTGAGGTTGTTGAATGTGAGCCTCAAGTCGTCTACTAGAGTTTCGACGTGTTTAGTTTTGACGACTACGTCGTCTACGTATGCCTCTACTGTTTTGCCAATCTGGGTGGCCAGACATGTCTAAATCATGCGCTGATATGTTGCGCCGGCGTTTTTAAGTCCGAAGGGCATCGTGTTGAAGCAGAATGGTCCATATGGAGTAATGAATGCCATTGCGGCTTGATCCGCTTCTGCCATCTTGATTTGACGATAGCCGGAGTATGCATCCAGGAAGCACAATGAATCGTGCCCTGCAGTGGCATCGATGATTTGGTCGATGCGGGGGAGGGGGAAGGGATCCTTTGGGCAGGCTTTATTTAGGTCTTTGAAATCAACACATAGGCGCCAGGAGTTGTCCTTCTTTGGTACCATTACCAGGTTTGCTAGCCAATCCGGATGTTTGATGTCTCTGATGAATCCGGCTTCCAATAGTTTGGCTAGCTCTTCTCCCATTGCCTGTCTTTTGGGTTCGGAAAATCGTCGAAGAGCCTGTTTGACTGGCTTGAATCCTTTTAGGATGTTTAGGCTGTGTTCTGCCAATCTGCGTGGGATTCTGGGCATATCCAAGGGGTGCCAGGCAAAAATATCCCAATTTTCCCGAAGGAATTCTCGCAGTGCGGCGTCTACATCAGGGTTCAATTGTGCCCCGATGGAGGCCGTCTTTGTCGGGTCCGTTGGGTGGACCTGGAATTTTATTATTTCATCTGCTGGTTTAAAGGAGGTGGACTTGGATATCTTATCGAGTATCACATCGTCCCTATTCACCGTAGAGCGCAGCACGGTGAGTTCCTCTGCCGCTAGGGCTTCGGATAGTGCCTCTAAGGCTAATGCGGCTGTCTTGTTTTCGGTGCGGAGTGCTATGTCTGGATCACTAACGAGAGTGATTATTCCGCCGGGCCCAGGCATTTTGAGCTTCATGTACCCGTAATGGGGTACGGCTTGAAAAATTGTGAATGCCTCTCGTCCTAATATAGCGTGATATCCGTTGTTGAACGGGGCCACTTGGAACGTGACTTCTTCAGATCTGTAATTGTCCGGCGAGCCAAATACCACATCGAGTGTGATTTTTCCTGTGCAGCGCGCCTCCCGGCTAGGGATTATTCCTCTAAAGGTTGTGCTGCTTCGCTCAATGCGGCTCCAGTCTATTTCCATTTTTTGAAGGGTTTCCTCGTAGATGAGGTTTAATCCGCTGCCGCCATCCATGAGGACTTTTGTAAGTCGAAAGCCGTCCACTATTGGACTAAGTACCAGTGCGGCTGGAGCTCGGGCTGTTCGGAATTTAGGTTCGTCGCTGGCGTTGAAGGTGATGGCTGTGTCGCTCCATGGATTGGTTGTTGCTACTTGGTACACTTCGGCGAGGCTGCGGATTGTTCGTTTCCGCATATTATTTGATGCGAAAGTCTCGAAGACTGTTGATACCGTACCGATGTTGTTGGAGTGGTTTTCCGGGGCTAGAAGCTCCTCTCCACTTTTGGCCACCTGCCGTAATATCCAACATGCTCGAAGGCTATGTGTTGGGATGGTGCCTTCTGTACTGTGAATTTTACAGGGTCCGCTAAGCCATCCCTCCAGTACGGTTCCGTGCCCTTTATGGGGTTTTGCTTTTTGGTTTTTGTATCTGGTGCCTGAGTGTAATGCACCCTTTTGTCGCGGACTAGGGTTGTATTCGGGCCAGATTGTCCCAAAACTTATTTTTGGTTGTCCGGAAACTCTCCATCGCACAGTACTTTCGTACTATGGACGCCAGGTCAGTGAAGCGTGTAATTTCACGACGGCTGACGGCGTTCAAGATTCCCTCGTCCGTGCAATTATTGCAAAAAATTGAGATTGCATTTTCCTCCCGGCAGTCCTTTATCCTGTCCATAACCAGGAGGAATCTGGCCCAGTAGTGATGTACTGTCTCAGCGGGCTCTTGCCGGATTAGAGATAGATCACATATGTCTGGGCGGGTGGGTGGAATTAAGTCTGGAACCCTACCCATCTCAAGGCTCGAAGGCCGAGAAGTTTCCAAATTTGGAAGCTTGGATTGCTGGACGTTGTCCAACGAGTCTGGTCTGATGCCTGACTTTAAGTTCAATGCTTGATCAAAGTCCGTCCCTCTGCGGGAATCTGGCATGGGGGGTTCGGGAGCCCGGACCTGACTAGTTTTCAATACAGGAGAAGAGTCGCCGCATTGTTCCTCTACCACTTCAACGTGGTGGGTGACCTGGGGAGAGTTAATCTCTCTCAGATCGGTTTTAAGCCCAATCTGATTGTAGTCTGTAGCGACTCCCAGGGCGGCGATGCGATCCAAGAGCTCGTTTACGGACGAGAGCTCTATTGGATCAAGCCGCTCGGCGAATTCCGAGCTGACGTGAAGATTGCTTTTGACGACTTGAGAGGTCATTGTCGAAGCGGTGGCCAGACAGGCGGTCATAAGAAAACCACCTAGCCGGATAGTTTAGCCGGCGGCCAAGGCTCCTTTGGCGAAAATACCGTCCTTGAAAACGGGAGGAGGCATCCTTCCTATCGGTGACGGCACAGAGGAACTCTCAATGAAAGCACCAATGTCGGTGTCAAAACCGGCGGATCTCGGGTAGGGGGTCCCGAACTGTGCGTCTAGGCGGATGGTAACAGGAGACAAGGGACACGATGTTTTACCCAGGTTCGGGCCCTCTTGATGGAGGTAAAACCCTACGTCCTGCTTGATTGATATTGATATTGTGGATGTTTACAAGAGTGGATCTACCACGAGATCAAGGAGGCTAAACCCTAGAAGCTAGCCTATGGTATGATTGTAATGGTCGTTGTTGTACGGACTAGAGCCATCCGGTTTATATAGACACTGGAGAGGGCTAGGGTTACATAGAGTCGGTTACAATGGTAGGAGATCTATATATCCGTATCGCCAATCTTGCCTTCCACGCCAAGGAAAGTCCCATCCGGACACGGGACGAAGTCTTCAATCTTGTATCTTCATAGTCTTGGAGTCCGGTCGATGATGATAGTCCGGCCGACGATAGTTCGGCCGATGATGGTAGTCCGGCTATCCGGACACCCCCTAATCCGGGACTCCCTCAGTGCCCCTGGCCCTTCTCATTCGCTTGACATGTGTCAACCACGTACGGAAAAGTGGAGATCATGTTAAATCGTGGGTGAATAGATAAGTCTATCGTGGGATATGGGACGCTATGAGCGGCAAAACCAAAAATTTGGATAAGATTAGTTTTAAAGTTCCGTTCGCAATTTCTTCAGCTGACAGGACACAGTGAAGATTTTGAACGAGTTTCAAATAGAACGCACATGAAGAATTTGTGAATAGATTGGGTTGAGTATAGCATAGAGAGGGAAGGGTCCGATCACATTCACTTAGCAGAAAAAACAACTTGAAGAAATAGCCATAATTTAATGTTGTAGAGGACATAAAACCATATATATATATATATATATATATATATATATATATAGGGTGGGTCTATTATGATAACACCCCTTAAGACCTTATTCTGCACACCAAACCCTTATTCTGCACACCAACCAAAAACACATCCCGAGCTCCACCGAACTTCAACTAAGAAAAATCACACCAGCCCCCACGTACAACCTTATGTGTTCCCTACCCCACCACCCCACACTTCCTTCTCCGGTCAAACCCCCACCCCCGAGCACTTCCCACCCCGCGACAGCGCCCCCTCCGATCCCGCGGTGGCGCCCCCACCCTGACCACCTTCAACCCCGTGGCGACTACCTCTCCCCTTCCCAGTGGCTCCGGGCGGCGGGCGGCTGCTTTGACCAGCCTGCTTGCGCAGCCCGCCCCCC
>NC_041385.1:395418440-395423974 GCF_002162155.2 Triticum dicoccoides | reverse complement strand
ACAGAACGAAGCTGCCCGCCACCCCGCGCCTAACCGGCGACAGATCTGAGCTCCCTCGCCACTCCACACCCAGCCGGCGACAGATCCGAGCACCCCCGCCACCCCGTGCCCAACCGGCGGCGGATCAGAGAACCCCCCCACACCCACCCCGTGCCCAACTAGCGGCGGATCTGAGCACCCGCACCCCTCTGAACTTCACAACAAGCAGTGCGGGAGACTATGGCGTGCAGCTCAGCCCCCGCCCTGGCATGCAGCTCACTCCCCACCCAGGCCTGCGAGAACCCTCGACCTCCGGCAGTGCTCTTCCCATGACGCACCAGCAGGCTGATTCCATGGCCAGATCCGGTAGTTGCCGTCTCCTTGGTTCTTCTTCTCGTCCTCTCCGGCGCTGGTGGTGTGCCAGGGCTCTTCGGCAGCCAGCTCGTGGTCGTTTTGCCATCTTTTTTTCCCTGCAACTCACCCACCCCCTTCTCTCTGTTTTGCAGGTCCGGCAGCACATCCACACATCGACAGAGGGTGGTGACCCCCCTTCCACCTACCTTTTGCCAGCGTGCACTGCAGGCAGCAGTGGCGTGCAGTGCGGCGCCCATGTGTGAGCAGTCTACGAAGATGGGGTGCATGACAACCTCCACCTCCGCCTCCCTCCCTCCTCCCCATCCTGGATCCGCCGACGCGCCATGGATCTGTCAATGGCGAACCCGACGACTGTTGTTTACCTCTTGGTGAAATCCTACGCGCCAGGCTCCCTTCACTCTCACTACTTCATGGGAAGCAGTGGCCCGAGCGTCCCCTCCCCTCCCCTCCCCAGCCGACAACTTCCCAGACGCCCCTTCCCTCTCTAAGCAGGCGGCCAAGCCAGGTGAGAAAAACGTACATGGCCACTGTAAGCACGGCCAGCAGTTTTCTATGTTTCTCTCTTCAGTTCTTTGTGTATGAAAAATGGACTAACTTTTCTTTAATAGTTTGGCCTTTCATGTTCAGATTTTTGCTATGCTCCCGGATGTGTAGTGCAATGCACCCGAATCCCATGAGCAGTGCGCTGCGCTCCCTGGTGTGGTTTATCCACGACAACGTGCGGTGTCCATGTGCATTTTTACAGTGTAGTGGATGGATGTTTCAGTGTGTTATGTTTATTGTTGTGCCGTGGGGATGTATGCATGTTTGTAAAATGGGTGTGCCCACGGTCCAGCATGCCGCTGGCCTCCACCATGCAGTACGATTGGTCCAATGTGGAAACCCAAAATGAAAAATGGTAGGGAAACGGCAAAAAAAATGTCGTCCACTTGACCATTTGATTAAGTGCGGTTTTTTCAAATGAGGCAGTGCGGCCGATTGTGTGCAAAGAAAAAATGTGTGTACACCTCTTAGAAGACATTGCAGTGCGGTTTGCCCTTGAATGCAATCACTTTGTCGATGAAAAAAATACGAAAAAAGGCAATAAAAAGTCATGAGGTTCTCTTTAAGTTTACGTCCGACAGAAGGGAATAATGAAGTTTGTTTGACCGTCTCATGCAGTGCATTTTTCAGACTAAAGTAGTGTGTTCTATCGTTCATGAAAAATGACAACAAAAATCTCACAAAAGCTCATCTGAGAAAATTTACGCCCGACAAGAAAATCATGAAGTTCGCTTGACTCTTTGATGTAGTGCGCTTTTCCGTCTAAAAGCAGTGCGGTTTTCTTCCTCGTCTTCAAAAATTTACATCCCACCAAAAGGAAACCATGCAGTTCTCTTACCCGTGTGATGCAGTGTGGTTTTTCGTCCGTTGCAGTGCGGTTTTCATTCGGATGAAGTAACCACGTCCATTTGGGTGTCGCGAAAAACAGAGTGTCCGCTTTTCGGTAAAATCGAAACTGCTCTTAAACCGTAATGAATTAGAGAGAGTGTTCTACATGAAAAAGTTGCGTCTCGTCGATATCTTTCCAACGGCATATCATTTGAATCATTTTGACAAACGGTTTGTAAAAATTTCAAAAAAAATACAGCCGCTGCCATTCGTCCTCCGCCACACGATTTTCAAAATTAACTTAAAACCATAAGCAATCTCAAAACCATTCCTACATATGAAAGTTGCACCTCGTCCATAGCTTTCCAACGACGTATCACACGCCTCGTTTCGACAAACGGTTCAAAAACTAGAGCGAAAACAGTACCGAAAATTTGAAAAATTTTGAAAAACAGAATTCCGCGATTTAGTAAATTTGAAACTGCTCTTAAACTGTAACGAATTAGAGAAAGATTTATATATGGAAAAGATGCGCCTCGACGATATCTATCCAACGGCCTATCATTTGCTTCATTCCGACAAGAGGTTTAGAAAAAAACGCGAAAAAACGCTCGCTGCCACTCGTCATCAGCCACACCATTTTCAAAACTGCTCTTAAACCGTGTGGAATCTCGAAAAGTGTTCAACATGTCGAAGTTGAGCCTAATCCATAGCTTTTCAATGGTATATTACACGCCTCATTCCGATAAACAGTTAAAAAATCAGAGCGAAAACAGTACCGAAAAAACACCGCGTGCAGTTTTTTCCGACGAGAAGTTCACTAGTCTATATTGCAGTGCTCGTCGTCAAAATGATGCAGTGCGCTTCTGTTCAGCGTGCAGTGCCGAAGTGGTGTGCAGAATAGTTACTCTGCTAATATTAGAAGAATAACTATTCTGCACACCACTTCGGCACTGCACGCTGAACGCAAGTGCACTGCATCTTCTTGACGACGAGCACTGCAATAGAGACTAGTGAACTTCGCGTCAAAAAAAATTGCATTCAGTGTTTTTCTGGTACTGTTTTCGCTCTAGTTTTTTAACCGTTTATCGGAACGAGACGTATAATATATTGTTGGAAAGCTATGGATTAGGCGCAACTTCGCCATGTTGAACACTTTTCGCGATTCCTTGCGGTTTAAGAGCAGTTTCAAAAACGGCGCGGCGGACGACGAGTAACAGCGAGCGTTTTTTGGTGATTTCTTCTAAACTGCTTGTCGGAATGAAGCAAACGATAGGCCGTTGGATAGATATCGTCGAGGAGCATCTTTTTCATATATAAATTTTTCTCTAATTTGTTACGGTTTAAGAGCAGTTTCAAATTTACTAAATCGCGGAACTCTGTTTTTCAAAAAATTTGAAATTTTCGGTACTGTTTTTGCTCCAGTTTTTGAACCGTTTGTCGAAACGAGGCGTGTTATACGCCGTTGGAAAGCTACAGACAAGGTGCAACTTTCATATGTTGAAATGGTTTTGAGATTCCTTATGGTTTTTAGTTAATTTGGAAAATCGTGCGGCCAACTTCGAGAGGCAGCGGCTGTTTTTTCGCGAAAGTTTTACGAACGGCTGGTCGGAATGATTCAAATCATACGCCGTTGGAAAGATATCGACGAGACGCAACTTTTTCATGTAGAACACTCTCTCTAATTCCTTACGGTTTAAGAGCAGTTTCTATTTTACCGAAAAGGGGACACTCTGTTTTTCGCGACACCCAAATGGACGTGGGCACTTCATCCGACTGAAAACCGTACTGCAACGGACGAAAAACCGCACTGCATCACACGGGTAAGAGAACTGCATGGTTTCTTTTATTCAAACGTGATTTTTTTCAAGGACGAGAAAGTAGAGTGCACTTCACATCTGGTGTAAATGAACCACAACACTATCAAGAAGTGAACCGCATTACTTTTTTTCGTTTTTGTAACAATTTTTTTGCACTTACGGGTTGAACAACATCACACGGCCGACCGCACTGCTTCAGAATGAAAACCGCACTGCATCGGACGAGCAAGCGAGCTGCATAATTTCTTTTGTCGGACGTTATTTTTTTCATACAAGTTTCTATTGTCTTTTTTTAATTTTTTATGAACAAGAGTGGACCGCATAGACGAGGGCAAGTGAACCTCGACATGTATCGAAGTGGACCACATTACTATTTTTTTTTGTTTCCCTAACCTCACTATTTTCTTTTGTTTCCCTAACCTTTTCGCACTTCATGTTGGGCGCGAGTGAAAAACACCACTCTCTAAAGTGAGCCACACTCGAGGACCAAACGCACTGCAAGTGTTGACGTCGACTGAATTTTAAGACACACGGAAGAAAATGCACTTCATACAAAGGGTTAATGAGCTGCTACACAAATTCTACTTTTTTTTTCTTTTCCGAGGCGACCCCCTGCCCTGCAAGCAAAAAACAGTGGATCGCGATAGAACCTCATCTGCACTGGAACCGCAAGGCAGATGCTCATCCAAAAAATAACTTTTCTCAAACATGATACTGCCGTTATGTACTGCTATAGTGAGCTGTCAAACTACATCAGGGGCACCGCACTGATACAAACAAAGTCAGGTTTGGGCCTTTTCTCAAATAACATACTCCCCTTCACTGCATTGGGGCTTGTCGTGGACAGCACATCGCCCCCAATGGACTGCATCCCGTGCTGGACGAAGAAGAATTTTGCTCGTCGGTTTCTTTTGTTGGTGAAGAGGAGCTCGTCTTCGTGATCGAACCAGGCGAACTGCAGTAGATAGGAAGCCCAACCACAGCCGAGGGACAGATGAACTGCAAGGCCGGCTGGATCTCGCCGGGAGGACCCTCGTCGAAGTGATGCACTGTGGAGAGCCATACATCACCGAAGAGGGGAACCAGCCCAAGGTCTACGCCCTGGCCGTGTTGCTGCACGAGGTGGCCTCCTGAAGTTGTCGGGGGCGGACGAGCGCACCAAGCCCTGTGTCCCTGCCCGGAAATCCACGCTGAAGCGTGTGAGCAGGGGGGCCTCAACCCGAGACCTGCCACCGGCGTGGGGGGTGGTCGATGAGGAGCTGCATCGGGGCGCTACTATGCCCAGATCATGGGGGCAGGAGGCGGATCCACGGGGAGCTGGTCAACCCGAGTCCAGTGCAGCGGGAGCTCGCAACGGATCCGGTCATGGCGAACAGCAGGAGGTCGATGGCCAAGCCAGAGATGAGGAAGGGGGAGCTCGCCCCGTTTGTTGGAGGGGAGAGGCTGCGGGCGGCACCGCTGGACGCAGAGGACAGCAGCAGCGGGGCCGGATGTGGCGGCCGCGAACTGCACGGACTCGCCGGCCGAGCTACAACCTCGATCCCGTCGACTGGCGGCGTGGCGGGCCCGGATCTGCTCCAGGTGCCAGGGAGTGTAGCGACGGTCCAGGAGCCGTGGAGGCCGGCCGTCGCGGGGCGGCGTGGGGTGCCGGAGAGGTGGAGGCCGGCCGTCGCGAGGCGACGTGGGGTGTCGGAGAGGTGGAGGTCAGCGTCGCAGGGCGGGGTCACACCCGTGGCCGGGTTGGGGCGCTATTGAGGCACGGGGGCTGGGGCCACTGAGGTCGGCCTTCACGAGGAGGGGTTGGAGCGCCATGGCCGGAGTTGGGCGGGGCCGTTGGAGACTGGGCGAGGAGTGGATCGGAGGGTGGTGGCGCCGGGATAGGAGAGGAAGCTGGTTGGTCATGGGGAATCGAAGGTGGGAGAGTGGTGGGGTGGGGGCGGTTGTTTTCGGTCGGTTCGTGGGAGGCTCAGGGTGTTAGCAGAATAAGAC
>NC_041385.1:395383828-395418190 GCF_002162155.2 Triticum dicoccoides | reverse complement strand
CAATGAAGAAAAACGACGGAAACAGTGAAGATTTTGCAAAGTTGAAGAATTTGAAAAACTGAGGAATTTCAAAACTGAGGAATAACTCAAATTGAAGATTTTCAACTTTGGTGGCGGCGTGACCCACCGTATAAGAATGATGATTTCAGACATCGCGTACAATTGTCGTAGGGTTCTGAGAATCAAATTCTTCATTAATTTCTTCACACTTAGAGTGTTATTTTTCATTGATTGAAGAAAAACGTTTCTTCATGTGTTGCACATCTAAGTCATCAATTTTGCATAAGTGTTAGGATGTGTGTCCTTTTCAAAGAACATTCGAAGACTCTAAGATATTTAGCTCACACCGCAACTTGCTAAATCTCTTCTCATCCAAGGGCTTTGTGAAGATATCGGCTAGCTGTTCTTCAGTCTTCACATGCTCAATAGAAATGTCGCCCTTCAACACATGATCACGAAGAAAATGATGACGAATCTGAATGTGCTTTGTCTTCGAGTGCTGAACTGGGTTGTGAGCAATCTTGATGGCACTCTCATTGTCACAGTAGAGAGGCACATTCTTCATGTTGATGTCGTAGTCCTTGAGAGTTTGCTTCATCCACAGCAATTGAGCACAGCAAGGACCAGCAGCAATATACTCAGCTTTAGCAGTAGACAGTGATACACAGTTCTGTTTCTTCGAGGACCAACAGACCAGAGATCGTCCGAGGAAATGACAAGTACTAGATGTTGACTTGCAGTCCACACGATCACCAGCATAGTTAGAGTCAGAATATCCAATGAGATCAAAAGTAGAGCCCTTGGGGTACCATAATCCTAGTGTTGGTGTGTGAGCTAGATATCGAAGAATATGCTTCATAGCCTTATGGTGTGATTCCTTCGGTGTAGCTTGAAATCGGGCACACATACAAACACTAAGCATTATATCTGGCCTAGATGCACATAAGTACAATAAAGAACCAATCATGGAGCGGTATACCTTGTGATCGAAGTCAATACCATTTTCATCAGTGCATATATGGCCATTTGTGGGCATAGGAATTTTGACTCCTTTGCAATCTTGCATGCCGAATTTCCTCAGAACATCCATGAGGTATTTCTCCTAAGATATGAATATGCCATTGTGCTGTTGACGAATTTGAAGACCTAAGAAAAATTTCAACTCTCCCATCATAGACATTTGATATTCTTCACTCATCATATAGGCAAATTCATCACTATAACATTGGTCAGTACAGCCAAAGATAATATCATCAACGTATACTTGGCACACAAACAGTTCACCATCATAAGATTTAGTAAAGAGAGTAGGGTCGAGTGAACCGGGTGCCATTCTTCACGAAGAATTCCTTCAAAGTATCATACCATGCCCGAGGGGCTTGCTTGAGGCCATAGAGGGCCTTGTTGAGTCTGAAGACTTTGTCAGGACTCTTTGGATCTTCAAAACCTGGGGGTTGAGCAACATATACTTCTTCCTCAAGCTTACCATTGAGGAATGCACTTTTCACATCCATTTGATATAAAGTGATATTATGATGGTTAGCATAAGCAAGTAATATGCGAATAACATCAAGTCTAGCAATAGGTGAAAAAGTTTCATCGAAATCAATTCCTTCAACCTGTGTGTAGCCTTGAGCTACAAGTCGTGCCTTATTCCTCACCACAAGGCCATTTTCATCTTGCTTGTTGCGGTAGATCCACTTTGTGCCGATGATATTATGCTTGCGAGGGTCTGAACGTTTGACCAGTTCCCAGACATTGTTGAGTTCGAACTGATGTAATTCTTCTTGTATGGCTTGAATCCACTCAGGCTCCAGAAATGCTTCATCTACCTTAGTGGGCTCTGTGATAGAGACAAAAGCATAGTTCCCATAAAATTTAGATAAATGTGAAGCTTTTGAGCGGGTGAGAGGACCTGGTGCTTCAATGTCATCGATGATCTTTTCAACTTGCTCTTCTTTTGCAACGCGAGGATGAGCTAGTTGTCGTCGAGGAATTTGATCAGCATTTTCTTCAGCACCATTTTCTTCAGCATTTTCCTCAGGTACCTCAGCTCGACGATCTTCGCGTTCTGGTATGAATTCTTCAGTAGATTCTTCGGTAGGAATGACATCCTTAGTAGCCTTGAACTTGATAGAATCTTTAGGTGTTGGTTCATCTATCACAGAAGGTAGGTGCTCTCTTTGTGAGCCACTAGTTTCATCGAACCACACATCTACAGTTTCAATAATCTTGTGAAGAGCGATGTTGAAGACCCTGTAGGTGTGCAAGTCCTTCCTGTAACCAAGCATAAAACCTTCATGTGCTTTCGGTGCGAATTTAACATTGTGATGAGGATCTCTAATCCAACATTTAGCACCGAAGACTTTGAAATAACTCACATTGGGTTTCTTGTCAGTGAGGAGTTCATAGGCAGTCTTCTTGCAGAATTTGTGAAGATATACTCTGTTGATGATGTGGCACGTGGTATCAATTGCATCAATCCAAAAATGATGAGGCGTTTTGTATTCATCAAGCATAGTGCATGCCTTCTCAACAAGAGTTCTGTTCTTGCGCTCCACGACGCCATTTTGCTGAGGAGTATAAGGAGAAGATAACTCATGAGTAATACCAAGTTCATCAAGATAGTCATTAAGACTGGAATTCTTGAACTCAGTTCCATTGTCACCCCTGATGTGCTTGATCTTCACACCAAAGTTGGTTGAAGCCCTCGAGGAAAATCGTTTAAAGACTTCCTGCACTTCATGTTTGTAAGTAACAATGTGTACCCATGTGTAACGAGAATAATCATCAACAATAACAAAGCCATATGGAGATGCATCATTAGTCACAGCAGAATAATGATTAGGACCGAAAAGATCCATGTGAAGCAATTCAAATGGTCGAGTGGTGGTCATGATAGTCTTTGCTGGATGCTTGGCCTTGGTCATTTTTCCAGCTTCACAGGCACCACACAAGTGATCCTTGAGGAATTTGACATTCTCAATGCCAATGACATGCTTCTTCTTCGCAAGCATGTGCAAATTCCTCATGCCTGCGTGACCAAGTCGTCGATGCCATAGCCAGCCTTCTGAAGCTTTTGCAAGTAAGCACACGGCAGGTTGTGGTCCTGTAGAGAAATCAACAATGTACAAGTCTCCTCTCCTAAAGCCTTCGAAGACTTTGGAATTGTCAGCTTCCATGATCACAACATAACGATACTTGCCAAATACAACAACCATATCAAGATCACAAAGCATTGAGACGGACATGAGGTTGTATCCTAAGGACTCGACAAGCATGACTTTGTCCATGTGTCGATCCTTAGAGATCGCAACCTTACCTAGACCCAATACCTGACTTTTGCCTTTGTTAGCGAACATGATATGCTTCAGATGTGACGGTGTTAATGGAGCATCCATCAATAGATTCTTGTCACCAGTCATGTGATTTGTACATCCACTATTGAGGACCCACTCATTTGCTTTGGGTTGATCATCCTACAGATGAATTAGTGTAGCTTACAAACTCATATACTTCATCAGTAAAGAATATGACATCAGTATCATCAGTTCAATTTCATCAAGCAATAGCATAGATAAGCAGTGTGAGGACGTGTGAAATGAAGGTTCATTTCATCATGATTTCGCTTGCGTCCTTTCAGGCATTTTTTCAGGCCCCTGGCAAATTCTTCAGACGTTAAAGCACGTTTGGAGACCTGACCCTGCATAAGAGATTAGTTCTTTTTCTTCATCACCCACATCTGGAGGGGTGGCAAAGAATTCATCACTCTGCGAGCACCATATGAGAAAGGTGGCATGGACGCCAGTCCACTTCGTTTCACATAAGAGGGGTTAGGGTAAGCATATGAATAAGCAGAGAAATTCTTCGAGGACTTATGAACATAATGATTTGAAGAATAATGCACATACTCATAGCCCTTAGCTCTACCCTGCGAAACAGAGTTGTTAGCATGATGATGTTCATATGAGGATTTTGATCCTTTTGAGGAATTTGATCCATGTGAGGAATTTGGTCCGTATGAGGACTTGGATCCATATGAAGAATTTGGTCCATATGAAGAGTTTGATCTGGGGTTCCTGTTCTTCACTGGTGGTGTCATGAGGACATTCACCTGAAGACTTTCAACACAACTTTTGGGAACCAAAAATTTTCTTCATAGGGGAACCGTTCCTGCAGTTAGTGCCAACATATCTAGCAAATACTTCACCATTCTGATTTTTGAACAGTTTATAGTTGGAGTCAGATGACTCATCAGAAGAATGAGGAGATTCACATGTAAAGCCAGATAAGTTAGATGGATCAACTGGAGGTCCCTTTGCAGCAACCCATGACGTTTTGGGGTACTGCTCAGGTTTCCAATATGTTCCATCATCATTGAGTTTCCTCTCAAACGCAATACCCTCGTTCCTAGGGATTCTGTTGAGGATCTGCTTTTTAAGCACATCACAAAGAGTCTGATGCCCTTTGAGGCTTTTGTACATGCCTATCATATACAATTCCTTCAGCCCTGCATTGTCAGTGATACTAGCAATGTCCTCAGATGAGGAATTAGTGATAGCAGAGGCAGGTGAAGAATTTGTAACATTTGAAGCATTTGAACATTCAGGTGAAGAATTAGCAGATTCACGTTCAATGCACTTTAAGCATGGAGGATCAAATTCTTCCTGAGTAGTGCTGATTTGTTGAGCAAGTAATGAATCACGCTCCTTCTGAAGATCTTCATAACTCACTCTTAGCTTCTCAAGATCTTGCTTTCTTTGAAGAAATTCATAAGAAAGCTTCTCATGATCAGTTAAGAGGGTTCTATGATGACTTTGAAGGTTGTCAAACTTAGATTGAAGTCTCTGAAGATTTTCAGTTAAGTCTTTAGTGCGGTCCATTTCATCACCCAACATATCATCACTTTTGTCTAGCATGTTTTGAAGTTTTTCAATAGCCTTTTGTTGTTTCACAGCAATCTTAGCAAGTTTAGAGTAGCTAGGCTTAAGATTTTCATCAGATTCATCCTCACTTGATTTAGAGGAGGGGTATTTAGTTACCTTAGCAGCCTTTGCCATGAAGCAATAGGTGGGAGCGTAGTCATCATTGTCTTCATCAGCATTGTTGGTGTTGCCATTTTCTTCAGAGTTGAAGATAGACTTGCTGACAAATGCAGTAGCAAGAGCTAGACTTGCCACACCTGACTCAGACTCCTCGGATGCCTCCTCTTCCTCCTTATCCTCAGATTCAGCCTCAGAATCCATTTCCTTGCCATTGAATGCCCGAGCCTTCTTGGAGCTGCTCTTCTTGTGGGATGAAGACTTCGAGGATTTTGATGATGAAGACTTTGAAGATTTCTTCTTCTTCTTGGCATCATCAGAACTGTAATCCTTGTATTTCTTTTTCTTTAGTTCCTTGTCCCACTGAGGACAATCTTGAATGTAGTGACCAGGCTTCTTGCATTTGTGGCATAGCCTTCTCTTATAGTCACTTGATGAGGAATCACTTCTCCTTGAAGATTTTCTGAAGCGACCACATCTTGAGAATTTCTGGAACTTCTTCATGAGCAGTGCTAGCTCCTGGCTCAATTCTTCAAGATCACCAAGGCTACTACCAGAATCTTCACATTCAGATTCCTTGGCCTTCAGGGCACGTGTTCTGCCATAGCTTGAACCATAGAGATCTCTCTTTTCAGCAAGCTGGAACTCATGAGTATTTAGCCTCTCGAGGATATCAGCGGGATCTAGTGACTTGTAATCAGTACGCTCTTGAATCATCAGTGCCAGAGTGTCAAATGACGAATCGAGTGATCTCAGCAATTTCTTCACCACCTCATGATCGGTGATGTTAGTGGCACCGAGCGCTTGAAGCTCATTTGAGATATCAGTGAGGCGATCGAAGGTTTGCTGAACATTTTCATTGTCGAGTCTTTTGAAGCGATTGAAGAGATTGCGAAGAACATCAACACGAGAGTCACGTTGAGTTGAGACTCCTTCGTTTACTTTGGAGAGCCTATCCCAGATAAGCTTAGCAGTTTCCAAAGCACTCACTCTACCATACTGCCCTTTACTCAGATGACCACATATGATATTCTTCGCTTGAGAATCGAGTTGCTTGAATCTCGTCACATCAGCAACATTCAGGGAAGGTGTGACTGAGGGAACACCATTTTCCACAACGTACCATAGATTGTTGTCAATTGCTTCAAGATGCATTCGCATCTTATTCTTCCAGTAGGGGTAGTCCGTGCTATCGAAGGTAGGACACCCAGCAGAGACCTTGATCATACCTGTGGTCGACATAACTAGAACTCCAGGTGGTTAAACCAAAATCACACAGAACAAGGGAGTACCTTGCTCTGATACCAATTGAAAGTGCGTTATATCGACTAGAGGGGGGTGAATAGGCGATTTTTATGAATTGTTCACTGAGGAATTTGCCGGTGAGGAAATTCCTTAGCGAACAACTACTTGCAACAGAATAAGTACTCAGAAGTAAGCATAACAGAATACACACATAGTCATCATGATGAAATGAAGACAAACACAGAGTACAAAAAGCGTAAACACAGGATAACACAAGATGAAGACAAACAGACTGAAGAAATTGAACTGAGGAAATTGAGAAAGTCTTCAGTGAAAGTCTCCAAACACAGATATGAACAAACACTCAACACAGTAATGAGGAAATAGAACCAGTAATGTTGGTGAAGACAATGATTTGGTAGACTAGTTCCAACTGCTGTCTCAGTTGTACGTCTGGTTGGAGCGGCTAAGTATTTAAACTCGAGCACACACAGTCCCGGACACCCAGTCACTGACCACGCAGCTCAGGACACCAAGTCCTCACCGTATTCTCCTTGAACTAAGGTCACACAGACCCCGTCCAATCACTCGTGGTAAGTCTTCAGGCGACTTCCAAACCTTCACAGACTTTGGTCACTCGGTGATCCACAATTCCTCTTGGATGCTCTAGACCATGACGCCTAACCGTCTGGAAGAAGCACAGTCTTCAAAGGTAACAAGCGTCGGATCCATGCAGGATCAATCTCTTCAGTGATGCTCAATAACTTTGGGTTTGTGGGTGTTTGGGTTTGGATTTTCCTCACTTGATGATTTTCGCTAAAAGTCCTCGGAGGATGGGTTGCTCTCAAATGACAAGTGTCAGTTTCTCTCGGAGCAGCCAACCAGCTAGTGGTTGTAGGGGGCGGCTATTTATAGCCTAGGGAGCAGCCCGACATGATAAGACATAAATGCCCTTCAATGATATGACCGTTAGGTGGATAAGATATTTTGGGACAGCTGGCACGAAGCACAGCAACGGTCGGAAATTTGACTCTCAAATTCCTCAGGGCTATCATGTTCCTCACTGTGTAGGCAATTCACACTGGCGAATTCCTAACTCCTCAGTCAAAACAAATTCCTCAGCGACCAGAAGAACTTCGTCTTTGTCACTGAAGAAATTGACTGAACTGTATGAGATTTCCAATGGCTTCACTCGAAGGGATTGGTAGGTGTAGGATTTTGAGTTGAGCATCACATGGAAATTTTTCCTTAGTATTTCCTCGATCCCCTTTAACAGTACGGTGTTTCCTATGACTCAAGAAAGAGAAAAACAAAACTATGAAAATGGAAGTCTTCAAGCTTCATATTCCTTGCATGAATATCAAGTCTTCACGGACACACCAATTTGTTCACTTTCAAAGTCTTCATGAAAGTCTTCAAGAATACCAAAATCTTCAGTCGAAGATTTTCATTTTTAGGGCTCGACTTTCTCTATATATATCAAACTCCTCGTAGACTTATAGACCTGTGTACACTCATAAACACATTAGTCCCTTAACCTATAAGTCTTCAATACACCAAAATCACTAAGGGGCACTAGATGCACTTACACAGTGCCACATCATTATCTTGCGAGTGCTCTCCGGGCCTGCCCGACTTTCCCAAAGGTCTCAAGTAAAGTCAAGGTAACCATGTGTCCAAACATCAAGGGGAAAACCCGAGGACTCACCCACGGAGGATTCCACTCAATGTAATCATCAAGGTGAACGTAAGAGGATCCACCCTCTAGGTTCACACTCGAGGTGTTGCACGAGAGAGCCGTATCGGGAATGGTGAAAGAGGAAATCACCAACATTGACCATGACCAAATAGCTACACTACAGAGATCTCATCATGAGTGATGTATGATGTTCCACCCTCGGCACTCGATGGTAACTCTGCAGAGTCGAGGAACAAAAGGGGCGTGATGTGATGTGAGGTGTCGGTCTCTGGTCGTTGATCATGTTGATCGAGTCGTCGAAGATGAAGCAGGGGCAACAAGGACAAGGTGGGGGTCACTGATGGATCTCTAACCAACCTATACTAAGCAATTTAGGATAAGTAGGTAATGTACAATGAGCAGGTTACAAAAGCAGGCTATGCATCAGAATAGGAGCACACAATAATAGTAGAAAAATCTAATGCAAGCATGAGAGAATGGAATGGGTGATATCGGGATGGTCAAAGGGGGGGGGCTTGCCTGGAAGCTCCGCTGAAAGGGAAGAAGGGTCATCGTCGATGTAGTCGATCATAGGGGCATCAGCAAAGGTCTCGAGGTCTACCGGAGAGAAGAGGGGGAAGAAACAGTAAATACACGTAAACATATGCATAACAAGACAAGAAGCGGGGCTAGAAGTGTTCTAACGCAGCGCTAGGCGATACCGTCGAAGGGGGAAACATCCGGGAAAGTTTTCCCGGTTTCGGACGTCTGTCAGACAGATGAACCGGAGGGGAAAGGTTGCATGTTTGCTATGCTAGGGATGTGTGGCGGGCGAACAGACCGCGTATTCGGATTCGTCTCGTCGTTCTGAGCAACTTTCATGTATAAAATTTTTTCATCCGAGCTACAGATTAGTTTTTATGAATTTCCAAAGTTTTAATTCATTTTCAGAATTAACAGAATTAATTTAAATAGATAAAAGCCATTACTGTGTCAGCATGCCATCAGCATGATGTCATCAGTCAACAGTCTGTTTGACTGGTCAAACTAGCATGTGGGTCCCGGTTGTCATTGACTAACACTAATTAACAGTTTAATTAGTTAATAAGCTAATTAGGTTAATTAATAGGATTAATTAAGTTAATTAATAAATTACTTTTAATTCTTTTTTTAACCCTTTTATTTTCATTTTGAGGGGCTGGGCCCCACGTATAAGTGGCATAGGGGCTGGCGGGCACGCGGGTGTAGCGGTTGCGAGCACGTGCTCGAGGTGGCAGACCCAGGCGGGTCAGATGGCGGGCATGGCCGTGGCAAGGGACGGCGTTGGCGCGGCTGGTGGGTGGTGGCCGGCGAGGCGGGAGCGCCGACAGGCGCGCGAACGGGAGGCGGTGCTGTAGGAAGGGCGGCAGTGGCGAGCGAGGCAAGCGGTAGCTTGGGCGGAGCAGATCCGTAGCAAGGGGCGGGCGGCGCCGGCGATGGGCGCATGGGGGGGCGTGGGTGCGGTGGTGGCCGAGTGGGGGAAGGCCATGGTTGCGGCGGACCGACACCGCGGGCGGTGAGCAGCGGGACAGGGGCGGAGGCGGAATCGGCGAGCGGCAGCCGATGCGGGCGCGACTGCAGTAGCGCGCGGCGGTGCGCTGTTGGGACGCCGGCATAGCAGGGCGAGCGTGAGCCACGGCCGGGGTGAGGTGCGGGCGGCTAGGCGCGGGGAGCACGGCCAGGGACGAAGCCATACAGTGAGCAAAGAGAGGGGGAAGGGGGAGCGTGCTCATGGAGCCCGGTAGTTGTGCTAAAGTGAGCTCGGGGAGGCGCCGGAGCTCGGGGCGGAGGTGGTCGACGACGAGGACGGCGTGATGGAGCCGCTAGGGAGGAGGACGGGGACGATCCGGCGAGGGGGAAAGGTCTGGCGACGTCATGGCGTCGGTTGGTGGCGGGGTCGAGGCAGCGGTGCCTGGAGCGCCGCGGGGTCGAGCCCCCCATCTGGATCAAGGGGGGAGGGAGAGCGAGCGACGTGGGGAGAGTGGGGGAGATCTGTCCAGATATTTTAGGTGCGTGGGGGGATAAGGGAGAGGGAGAGGTGGGCCGGCCAGGTGGTCTGGTGGTCCAGCTGGGCCACGGCCCAGTGGGGAAGGGGCTTCTCTCTTTTACTATATTTATTTATTTATTTATTTTGTCTTTTCTTTTTACTTACTTTAAATTTGAATTTAGAACCGACTTGGAATCAATGCGAACTTAACAACAGTAAAATCGATGACATGTCACCATTAACAGTGGTTTACTGCAGCATAATTATCCGGGCGTTACAAAAGGATGACGGAGACTATGATTCCCCCACAAGTCGGGATGAGACTCCGGACGAAAAAAAGAGGCCATAAAAAGGGGAGAAGGCCCAACCAAAAAGAAAGAGAGAATAAGAGAGAAAGGGGAAATGTTACTATCCTTTTTCCACATTTGTGCTTCAAAGTAGCACCGTGATCTTCATGATAGAGAGTCTCTTATTTTGTCACTTTCATATACTAGTGGGAATTTTTCATTATAGAACTTGGCTTGCATATTCCAGTGATGGGCTTCCTCAAAATGCCCTAGCTCTTGGTGAGCAAGCAAGTTGGATGCACACCCACTTAGTTTCTTTTGTTGAGCTTTCATACATTTATAGCTCTAGGGCATCCATTGCATGGCAATCCCTCTCCTTGCATTGACATCAATTGAAGGGCATCTCCATAGCCCGTTGATTAGCCGCGCTGCTGTGAGACTTTCTCTTTTTTGTCTTCTCCACACAACCTCCATCATCATATTCTGTTCCACCTATAGTGCTATGTCCATGGCTCGTGCTCAGATATTGCATGAAAGTTGAAAAAAGTTTTAGAATACTGAAGTATGAAACAATTGCTTGGCTTGTCATCGGGGTTGTGCATGATGGGAGCATTTTATGTGACGAAAATGAAGTATGGCCAAACTATATGATTTTGTAGGGATGAGCTTTCTTTGGCTATGTTATTTTGAGAAGACATAATTGCCTTGTAAGTATGCTTGAAATATTATTGTTTTTATGTCAATATTAAACTTTTGTCTTGGATCTTTCGGATCTGAACATTCATGCCACAATAAGGAAAATTACATTGAAAATTATGTTAGGTAGCATTCCACATCAAAAATTCTGTTTTTATCATTTACCTACTCGAGGACGAGCAGGAATTAAGCTTGGGGATGCTTGATACGTCTCCAACGTATCTATAATTTTTTATAGTTCCATGCTATTATATTATCCATCTAGGATGTTTTATATGCATTTATATGCTATTTTATATGATTTTTGGGACTAACCTATTAACCTAGAGCCCAGTGCCAGTTTATGTTTTTTCCTTGTTTTTGAGTATCGCAGAAAAGGAATACCAAACAGAGTCCAATTGATGTGCCAATTTTTTATGATTTTTTATTGACCAAAAGAAGACCCCGGAGTAAAAGAGTTGGGACAGAAGAGTCCCGGGCCGTCCACGAGGGTGGGGGGCGCGCCCTAACCCCCTAGGCACGTCCCCCTATCTCGTGGACGACTCGGAGACTCCCCCCCTCTGACGTGAGACCTACGCCAAAATTCCTATAAATACAGAAACCTCCAGAAAATAACCTAGATTGGGAGTTTCACCGCTGCAAGCCTCTGTAGCCACCAAAAACCAATCGGGACCCTATTCCGGCACCCTGTCTGAGGGGGGATCCCTAACCAGTGGCCTTCTTCATCATCCCGGTGCTCTCCATGACGAAGATGGAGTAGTTCACCCTCGGGGCTGAGGGTATGTACCAGTAGCTATGTGTTTGATCTCTCTCTCTCTCCCTCTCTCTCTCTCTCTCGTGTTCTTGATATGGAACGATCTTGATGTATCGCGAGCTTTGCTATTATTGTTTGACCTTATGATATTTCTCCCCCTCTTCTCTCTTGTAATGGATTGAGTTTTCCCTTTGAAGTTATCTTATCGGATTGCGTCTTTAAGGATTTGAGAACACTTGATGTATGTCTTGCATGTGCTTCCCTGTGGTGACAATGGGATGTTCACGTGATCTACTTGATGTATGTTTTGGTGATCAACTTGCGGGTTCAGTGACCTTGTGAACTTATGCATAGGGGTTGGCACACCTTTTCGTCTTGACTCTCCGGTAGAAACTTTGGGGCACTCTTTGAAGTTCTTTGTGTTGGTTGAATAGATAAATCTGAGATTGTGTGATGCATATCGTATAATCATACCCGCGGATACCTGAGGTGACATTGGACTTTCTAGGTGACATTAGGGTTTTGGTTGATTTGTGTCTTAAGGTGTTATTATAGTACGAACTCTAGGATAGATCGAATGTAAAGAATAGCTTCGTGTTATTTTACTACAGACTCTTGAATAGATAGATAAAAAAGGATAACTTTGAGGTGCTTTCGTACCCTACAATAATCTCTTCGTTTGTTCTCCGCTATTAGTGACTTTGGAGTGACTCTTTGTTGCATGTTGAGGGATAGTTATATGATCCAATTATGTTATTATTGTTGAGGGAACTTGCACTAGTGAAAGTATGAACCCTAGGCCTTGTTTCTACGCATTGCAATACCGTTTTCACTCACTTTTATCATTAGTTACCTTACTGTTTTTATATTTTCAGATTACAAAAACCTATATCTACCATCCATATTGCACTTGTGTCACCATCTCTTCACCGAACTAGTGCACCTATACCATTTACCATTGTATTGGGTGTGTTGGGGATACAAGAGACTTCGTTATTTGGTAGCAGTGTTGTTTGAGAGAGACCATGTTCATCCTATGCCTCCCACGGATTGATAAACCTTAAGTCATCCACTTGAGGGAAATTTGCTACTGTCCTACAAACCTCTGCACTTGGAGGCCAACAACGTCTACAAGAAGAATGTTGTGTAGTAGACATCAGTGAACTCCTGAAGAATTCCAGCCTCTTCCAGGAATGGGGTGTGCGGCCATTCGCACGGCTGTACCTCCGCCAACCTCCGAGGGTGGAGATCACTGTCAGAAGACTCCCCAATAACACCCTTGGAGTTCTTGTTAGAGCCAAACTTTCCTAAGATATTCATGTCCGCATACAATTTTCTGAAAATAAAAATTTTGGGGTGACAAAAATTTGTCAACACAACTTTATAAAATTGATAGCAACTACTCATTGGGATGCATAGAAGCCATAGCAAGCATTCAAACTACTTAGAACACTAATAATTTAACATTAAAGCACATCTACAACAGCGCCAAGAGTAGCTAATTATTCAAAATATAAACCACTAAAGCAAAAACTAATTGGACAAACGGTGGACTCACATACCAAGCAACAATCCCCCGAAATAGTTTCAGAAACGGAGCTTCGAGCAAAGAGATTGAAATCCGCGGGTTTGAGCTCAAGAACACGGGAGAGAGAGAAAGGGAGATTTTTTTCTAGAGGCAAGTGATGATGTGGGATGAAGAGGTAAGTGAGGGGGGCCCATGTGGGGACCACAACCCACCAGGGCGCGCCTGGGGGTCCTGGCACGCCCAGGTGGGTTGTGCCCACCTGGTGCACCTCCCTCTGGTATTATTTGCACCAAAAATTCAGAAATATTCAGAAAAAATCGTGTAAAATTTTCAGGGCATTCTAAGAACTTTTATTTTTGGGTCATTTTTTATTGCACACGAAATTCAGAAAACAGACAAAACATGGCATTTTATTTTATTTAACTAATAAAAACAGAAAACAAAAGGTAAGGCCAGAAGGTAGTGCTTACTAAATTCATCAACTTCATACCGCTAAAAAATGATCCATTAATAAGGTTGATCAGGTCTTATTAACAACCACTTTCGATTAGCATGAAACCGAAGAACTTTCATAAATCACTAAGTTACCTCAATGGGGATATGCATTTCCCCAACAACAAGTATTTCATATTTCTTTTTGGCAGTAGGTAAAGGTATTTGAAAACTTCGAATAGTGATTGTCGGAAATTTTTCAATAACATTAATACCATTCACTTGGAATTGTTTCTTCGGAAAGTGCACCGTATGCCCGTCATCATTAATATGAAAAGTGACCTTGCTTCTATTGAAATCAATTACATCCCCTGCAGTATTCAAGAAGGGTCTACCAAGGATAATCGACATGTTGTCATCCTCAAGCATCTCAAGTATAACGAAGCCAGTCAAAATAGTAACATTAGCAACAACAACGGGCACATCCTCACAGATACCGATAGGTATGGTAGTTGATTTGTCGGCCATTTGCAAAGATATTTAAGTAGGTGTGAGTTTATTAAAGTCATGTCTTTTATATAAAGAGAAAGGCATAACACTAACACCAGCTCCTAAGTCACACAAAGCAGTTTTCACATAATTCTTTTTGATAGAGCAAGGTATAGTTGTGTTCCCGGATCTCCAAGTTTTTTAGGTACTCCATATTTAAAAGTATAATTAGCAAGCATAGTGGAGATTTCAGCTTCCGGTATTTCTCTCTTATTTGTGATGATATCTTTCATATACTTTGCATAAGGAGGCATTTTCAAGATATCAGTCAAGCGAGTACGCGAAAAGACTGGCCTAAGCATTTCAGCAAAGCGTTCAAATTCTTCATCATCTTTCTTTTTAGTTGACTTGGGTGGAAAAGGCATAGGTTTTTGAACCCACGGTTCTCTTTCTTTACCGTGTTTTCTAGCAACAAAGTCTCTTTTATCATATATTTTATTCTTAGCTTGTGGGTTATCAAGATCAACGGGTGGTTCTATCTCAACATCATTATCTGGCTCTTTTTCGTTGTTTGGTTGAGAGTCTTCATGAACCTCATCATTATCTTTTTCATTATCAGTAGGTGAGTGTTCATTACAAGATTGAGTTTCAGCATCAGAGATAGAAGTTTCATTATCATTATCAGGAGGTTTTTCTATTTCAGGTTCACTAGAAGTGTCCAAAGTCCTATCATTTTTCTTTTTCTTTTTAGAAGGACTAGGTGCACTAGTGATTTCTTTGTGAGCCTTGTTTAATTCTTTTAGGGTGTCCCTTAGGATAAAGTGGTTCCTGAGTCATTTTACCTCATCTAGTTGCAACTCTAACAGCAAAGTCATGCATATTATTATTCATTTCATCAAGTAATTCTCTTTGAGATTTAGCAACTTGTTCTAATTGAGTTTGAACCATAGAAGCATGTTTTCCCACACCTCTAACATCATTTGATATTCTAAATAACAAGTCACTCAAGCAAGCAATCATATCAGAATTATATTTCAATTGTTTCATAACATTTGCATTGAAATGATCTTGTTTTCTAATATAGTTTTCAAACTCATAAAGGCATTGGATAGGATGCATATTGTGAGGATTATCATTATGATTGAACTTCATAAGAGAATTTACCTCTACCACCTTAGGCAGTGGTGGTGTATTAAGCCCATGTATTTCTTCAATAGGAGGTAAATTTTTAACATCCCCAGCTTTAATACCTTTTTCCTTCATAGATTTCTTTGCCTCTTGCATATCTTCAGGACTGAGATATAATATACCCCTCTTCTTCGGAGTGGGTTTAGGCGGTGGTTCAGGAATAGTCCAATCATCATAATTTTTCAATATATTATTCAATAATTCTTCAGCTTGTCCAACAGTTCGTTCCCTGAAAACACAACCAGCACAACTATCCAGGAAGTCCCTAGAAGCATCGGTTAGTCCATTATAGAAGATATCAAGTATTTGATTTTTCTTAAGAGGATGATCAGGCAAAGCATTAAGTAACTGGCAAAGCCTCCCCCAAGCTTGTGGGAGAGTCTCTTCTTTAGTTTGCGCAAAGTTAAATATTTCCTGTAAAGCAGCTTGTTTTTTATGAGCAGGAAAATATTTTTTCAGAGAAGTAATAAATCATATCCTGGGGACTATGCACACAACCAGGAGCAAGAGTATTATAACAAGCTTTAGCATCAACCTTTAATGAGAAAGGAAATAATTTGAAAATAAAGTAGTAGTGAGTTTTCTCATCATGAGTAAAAAAGGGCGGCTATATCATTCAACTTAGTAAGATGTGCCACAACAGTTTCAGTTTCATAACCATAGAAAGGATCAGATTCAACCAAAGGAATTAACTCTGGGTAGACAGAGAATTCATAATCCTTATCATCAATAAAAATAGGTGAAGTAGCAAACTTAGGATCACATTTCATTCTAGCATTCACAGATTTTTCTTTATACTTGTGTAGTAATTTCTCTAGATCATCTCTATCATTACAAGCAAGAATATCTCTAGTTATTTCTTCACTCATAACATAACCTTCCGGTACCTTAGGCAATTCATATCTAGGAGGGCTAGTTCTAGCAGGTGTTTCAGGAGTTTTAGTTTCAAGCTCATCATCAGATTCAACAACATCATGTTGTATTACTCTAGCAATCTTTTCATCAAGGAATTCACCAAGTGGCACATCATCATTATCAAGCTAGGTACTAGCATCATTATAAGCATCATTCATAGTAGAAGTAGCATCATCAATAACTTGTGACATATCAGAATTAATAGCATGTGGTGGTTTGCAAGTATACTCATAACAGAAGGTGAATCGAAAGCAGAACTGGATGGCAGTTTCTTACCTCCCATCGTACTTGGGGAAATATCTTAGTCTTAGGATCCTTTAGATTCTTCATAGTGATAAATTGATAATAATCCCAAGTGACTCAACAAATATAGCCATGCTCCCCGGCAACGGCGCCAGAAAAAGGTCTTGATAACCCATAAGTATAGGGGATCGCAATAGTTTTCGAGGGTAGAGTATTCAACCCAAATTTATAGATTTGACACAAGGGGAGCCAAAGAATATTTGAAGGTATTAGCAGCTGAGTTGTCAATTCAACCACACCTGAAGATTAATTATCTGCAGCAAAGTGACCAGTAGCAAAGTAGTTTGATAGTTTTGATGGTAGTGACAGCAGCAATAGTAATAGTAACAATGATAGCAGTAATTTTGTAGCAAGTGTAACACTGATGATAGCAGTAGTAACTTAGTAGAAACAATATGGAAAAGTTCATAGGGATTGGATCGGTGACTTATTGGATGATATTCATCATGTGACAGTTATAACCTAGGGCGATTCGGCACTAGCTCCAGTTCATCGATATAATGTAGGCATGTATTCCGTAAATAGTCATACGTGCTTTATTAAAAGAACTTGCATGACATCTTTTGTCCTACCCTCTCATGGCAGAGGGGTCCATATTGGAAACTAAGGGATATTAAGGCCTCCTTTGCATAAAGAACTAGAACAGAGCATTAACACATAGTGAATACATGAACTCCTCGAACTACGATCATCACCGGGAGTGGGCCCGGTTGTTGTCACTCCGGGGTTGCCGGATCATAACACGTAGTAGGTGACTATAACTTGCAAGATCGGATCTAGAAAATGGATATAATGATGATAACATAAACGGTTGAGATCTGAAATCATGGCACCCAGGCAAAAGTGGCAAGCATTAAGCATGGCAAATTCATAGCAATATCAATCTAAGAACATAGTGGATACTAGGGATCAAGCCCTAACAAAGCTAACTCGATTACATGATGAATCTCATCCAACTCCTCACCGACCAGCCAGCCTATGAAGTAATTACTCACTCCCAGTGGGGAGCATCATGGAATTCGCAATGGAGAAGGGTTGGCGATGAAGAAGAACGAAGATCCCCCTCTCTGGAGCCCCAAACAGACTCCAGATCTGCCTTCCCGAGGAAGAACGGGGCTTGGCGGTGGCTCCGTCTCGTGGATCGCGATAATTCTTTCTCCTTGATTTTTATCTCTGAAAATAGGATTTTATGGCTTTGGTTTTAGGGTCAACGGGGCCACCAGGTGGGGACAACCCACCTGGGCGCACCAGGAGAGGGGGCCGCGCCCTAGTGGGTTGTGACCACCCAGCTGCCCCTCTCTGGCAGGTCTTGGCTCCATAAATTCTCTTTTATTGTATAAAAATTCCTCACAAAGTTCCATTCCATTCCGAGAACTTTTATTTCTGCACAAAAACAACACCATGGTAATTCTACTGAAAACAGCGTCAGTCCAGGGTTAGTTTCATTCAAACCATGCAAATTAGAGTCCAAAACAAGAGGAAAAGCATTAAGAAAAGTAGCTACGTTGGAGACGTATCAAGAACTTGGGTGGAATTCGTGATCTGTTTAAAGGTTTTAAGATGCTATTTGGCTCCACACTTATTCAAGTACTATATATTATCATCTACACTTATTCAAGAGGAAAAGGTTTTAATATTAGTAATCATAAGCTTCATTTTCATTTGTGCCCATAAGTTTTATATCATCTTGCAATATACTTTTGGTATTAATATTATATTCTATGCTCAATGAAGAGTTTGTCCATGGATAGCCTATCAATGGTGCTGTATTCTGTCAAGACCTTACATATCAATATATGGTATTTTGATCTGGACACGATTATTGGCTTGCTGCGATGCTTTCTATGTCTGGATAATTTGTATATAGAGGTGATGATTTCACGCACATTGAAAGCCCATATATAAATTATGTACTAGAATTAACCGTTTAGCTGTCTCACTTTCAACATACTCTTTTTTAGACATTAACTGTTTTCAATCTTCATATCTATTTAGGCACTATCACATGGACAAAAAGGTATACCAATCGGTGGCGTAAGAAGCACCCGGATTTTATCAGTTTTCATGACATTCTTTGAGAACAATAACGCTGCAAGGATATGCATCCAACCATGCAAACACTAGCTTTGTCACATTCTTCCTATTAAATGTGGGGGTACTATTGTCCGTGAGCATTAAGTTTTTTAACAAAAACTTTCTCATGTATGGACACGTTGAAAAACATTAAAAAGAAGTTTCGAGTGGACAAAAGGGCTTCTGAACATGCTCGGCTTCTATTTACAACAACTTGTCTCCATGTACCAGTAGATTTCCTGGCCCGGGATCTTGATTTTATGGATCAGACCGATCTACTTAATTGTGACTGCCGAAAACTTTGGTTGAGTTAGATGTTATTGCCCTGTTCTATCTGGGTTTTGTCTAAACCTGATGAACAATTAATCCTCGTGCTTTTGTACCATTTGTAAGCTGTAGTTAAATGTTGTTGCCCTTTTCAACTCGGTTGTGACTCATATTTTCTTTCAAACAGGGCCAATGGCTTGCTATTTATTTAATTAAATGCCTAGAATCATAAATGTATCCTTGGGTGAATGTTTAGGTCCCATGCAAGGAATGTAAATGAATTCAAATGTCCGGGCATCGTGGTGTGGCCGAAAATATTGAGAATTTGGTTTTTAAATTCCTGTAAATCCAAAGGTCGCCTGAAAATCATTAAACTTGGCATGGTGTCTTGACATGTCACCAACATGCTGTGGTAAAAAATTTGTCCGATTTTGGGACAAGTGTTAGTATAAGCTTTATTGCGAACCAGAGCTTCTCTCAAGAAGCCTCATGGTTCCGATAGGGAATGTGCACCTTTGTGGGGAAAATGACATACGCTGCCTCTTCATGCCTTAATTTTTTTACAGAGGCAACATAGACCAATAGGATTGTGCTTCTAAAATTTGGAATTATTCCAGGTTTGTTTGGCCTTTTTTATACATTACTTGAGTTTTCTAGTCATTTAATGTGAATAATTAAAAATTGAACTACATGCACATGCTCCAATGCACCAAAATGGATTGAAAAATCATAAATGTGTCCTTGGGTGAATGTTTAGGTCCCATGCAAGAAATGGGAATGAATTTGAAACATATGGGCATTGTGGCTCGGCCGAAACATTGAGAAACTTGATTTTTAAATTCCTGTAAATCCAAAACTCGCCTACAAATCATTAGAAACACAAGTATAATTAAAACTGTGGGCGTTCTACTAACCATCTATGTGACGCCACATGTCCCCATTTATACTAGCTAGGAGGCATTGTGTGGAATAGGTATTTCAGTAGACGGAAGGCGTGCAAGCAGACCATTGCGCAGGCTCACTAGGAGGCGAGCCCTTTGACCTCCATCCACCACCCACCTCGCTCCCAACATCTCAATTAATGGCGCGCAAGCCCCCGTTTTAATGGCGTGGCTAGGTCTCAGTCGACTGAGGTTTAAGAGAGAGAAGGGAAATCTGAAAAGAAAAATTTACATGGATCTTGATGAAAGATCTCACGGACACAACATGGATAAGACTTAGCAAGACTAATACATATATACTGACGATGGCAATGAATAATAAAAAATTTCTTAGATATTCGGGAAGATAATTCAAGATGCCACATGCGGCAATGCCCGAAATACACAAGGGCAAAAGAAGAAGGAAGACACAGACAATGATATGGGTCGCTGCTCTCTACTTCACCTCGATCTACTCTACCATCTTCGTCATTTCGTCCATGGCGCAGGAGTTGTCGCGGAGAGCGGCGATGATCTCTTTCATGTCCTCAAATACGTTGCTCGAGAGCATCCAGGGATTCCTCCGATAGCCTTTCACGCTTGATGCAGAGCTTAGCATTCTTGTCCATAAGTTTCCTGACCATGACCGCCATCTTCTTCAACACGTTAGTTGTCTCCTCGTGCCGCTTTGCCCTGCCGGTGATCTTCGCTCTCAGCAGGTCACGCTCGATGAGAAGCCTCGTCTTTTCATCCCTTAGTCCCCGGATGACGCCGCTCACCTTATCCAATGAGGCATTGCTCTCCTCCTGCAGCTTCGCCCAGCCGGAGATATCATCCATCAACCTATTGAGCATATAGCGCGCATGCGCCTGTGAGAGACCTCGCCTTCCTGCGAGAGATCTTTCCAGGCTGCCACGGCATGGCAAGACATCTCTGCTGCATTTGCGGCATAGCAAGACATCTATGCCGCTTCCTTGGCGCAGCAGGACCACTCAGCTGCTTCGACGGTGTGGCGGGACCTTAGTGCTGCTTCGGCGGTGCGATGGGACCTCTGTGCTGCTTTAGTGGCGCAATGGGACCTCTTGGCTGGAATCGGGGCGAGGCGGGACACCTCTACTGCTTCCGCTTCCATGCTCGCTTCATCATGGTCATTTCTCGACCAAGAACTCCTCCCATGAGCCATGGCAGATGCAAGGAATGATGAAGACTTGTTTGTTTGTTGATGAGGGATTGAGGAGGGTGCAGTCATTTTCGTGTAGGTAGTATTTATAACCTAGTAATAAGCTGTTAAGTGGGAAACTATTTAGGTTTTGATCAGTGTGAACAGGTTTGCAATTAAATATAGCATGGTAATTTGGAATGCGACGGGAACAAGCTCAAATTTATTGACGGTTCTGTTTTTCGAAGAGCGACACAATTCCTGGATGGCATAACATGGGCACACGTTCTCGGATGCGTATGTGGCGTGGGCACCATAGGAGCACCGCAATCGGTGATGTCAGCACATGACTTGTTCCATCAACTGTGTGTGCTCGTTATTACCATCACACACGATTCTTTTAATTAGAATGTGTGCCCGTCTACCGCACACGTGTGTATATAAGACGATTAATTCCTCACCGTGCATCTGTGTTGGTAGGTATGAGCTGGTATATGCATCCGCCGTCTTGTGGACGACTATTCCCTGCAATGTTGAACTCCTATATGCAATAATTATGCATGTGCTTGCTCGCTGTTGAGGCGGCCGTGACGCGCTCTGCTCTCACATCCATCTATGCGCTCTACTCGCGTCCCTCCATGCACTCTCTCGCCGTTGAGGTGCCGCGACACGCTTGGGCCGCATCCCTCCGCACGCGCTCTCCTACCAGTTGGGACTGGCGCGCGATCGTGTTGGGGGGCCAATATGCAAGTGGTTGCTCTGCGTGCTTCGCCATGATGCAGTTACGTGTGGCACAGTGGAGTTACGCGCTGCAAAAAGTGCCATCCAGACGTGCCGATATTCTGGTCTGTTCGGCCTCCCCATTTATTTCTGTGGCCATTATAACCTTAGTCTCTTCAACCTTTCGATCCACCCCCACAACACCAACAAGCACACCCATGACGACACATACATAGAGGATATCTAGCGCTGCTCCAATGGAGTTCAGCATGCACCAAGTGGAGACCCACGTGAGGGAGATGGACCTCTCGGTGGTGTACACCAATGACCCAGCTGTGGTGGGGGACTCCATCAAAACCATTGTCGGTGTCAAAACCAACGGATCTCGGGTAGGGGGTCCCGAACTGTGCGTCTAGGCGGATGGTAACAGGAGACAAGGGACGCGATGTTTTTACCCAGGTTCGGGCCCTTTCGGTGGAGGTAAAACCCTACTTCTTCTTGATTAATATTGATGATATGGGTAGTACAAGAGTAGATCTACCACGAGATCAATGAGGCTAAACCCTAGAAGCTAGCCTATGGTATGATTGTTGTTCGTCCTACGGACTAAAACCCTCCGGTTTATATGGACACCGGAGAGGGCTAGGGTTACACAGAGTCGGTTATAATGGTAGGAGATCTACATATCCGTATTGCCAAGCTTGCCTTCCACGCCAAGGAAAGTTCCATCCGGACACGGGACGGAGTCTTCAATCTTGTATCTTCATAGTCTTGGAGTCCGGCCAACGATGATAGTTCGGCTATCCAGACACCCCCTAGTCCAGGACTCCCTGAGTAGCCCCCGAACCAGGCTTCAATAACGATGAGTCCGGCGCGTAGATTGTCTTCGGCATTGCGAGGCGGGTTCTTCTCCAAATTCCATGTACCTGTTGAATAGTGTCCGACTTCTTATAAATGCTGCGCTCCTTGGCTTCCACGCCCAATAATGGCCATCTTCCACGTGTCGAACGAATGCGAAAAGCCAGGGTATTTTTACACTTTCCCCCCTAGCTGCGCAAATGAGCCGCCTATAAAAGGGACGGGGATCTAGATCCGAATCACACCATCCTCCCTCCGCGAGCATTCATCGGAGCGCCTCTGACAAAAAATCCATTCCATCATGGACAGTCGACGCGGCTCCTCCTCTCGCGCTCCCAGCCCTCAGCCTGGAGATTGGGAGAGATGCTCGGTCCTGCACAGCAAGCTAGCGACGCTTCAAACCAAGGGATTTCTTCCCCCGGCCTTCATGGTCCCGGTTCGAGCCGGACTCGCCACCTACAAGGGCGGAAAGCAGGCGGAGAGCATCCCCAATCCCTCCAAAGGAGAGCGGGTATGCTTTGTCTCTTATCTAATAAGAGGACTTGGATTTCCAATACATCCGTTTCTCCAGGGGCTCCTGGAGTTCTGCGGCCTCCAGCTGCACCACCTTACGCCTGCCTCCATTCTGTACATCGCGGGCTTCGTGGCCCTTTGCAAGCTGTTCTTGGGCATCGAGGCTCATTTTGCGCTGTGGAAGAGATTATTCTACCTTGTACCCCATTCTCATGAGGGGTCAATATATCAAGTGGGCAGAGCCAAACTATGGCGCATCGCCGGGACCGGATATCTATCCGGAACCCCGAAGAAGGCGTCCGAAGACTGGCCTTCGGAATGGTTTTATATAGAGGATGCCCCGCTACCAGACCCAGTTTGGATTGGCCTCCCAGAGTTCAGTAATGCTCCTCTGAAGAAACACCTAAGTTGGCGTCCGCGGAGCCCTCAACGGGAGAATGACAGGGACGTCCTTTACCTGATGGGCCGAATAAGATTATTGGCTCATTCCGGATTGACCATGATCGGAGTCATGGCCACATGCATTATGCGGGGGTGCAGCTACTCCAGTATAGGGGCCACCCCATGTGGGATTTCAACGGGGAGGATGATGCCACCCGCCACGGCCATAAGGGGCCGGGATCGGTCGCCGATCTGGTGAAGATTTTGTCTGGCCTGTACAAAGGAGAGAAGGAGGATTTTCTCCGTGTTAGTCCACTGAGCGGATTTTCTATGAACAATCCTCGAAGCTGGGTAAGCGGACATTTCTTTTTTGCCTATCCGATCCCCATTCCCATGGTTAAGTATCTCATTTTGTGATTTCGACGCAGGAACTGCGCCGGGCTGTAGAGGACATACATAGCCCGCCTCCACAACCCGAGGATCCAGAACGGTCCCTCGATCCGGCCTCCGAAGAGGATCCGGATATAAAGGTGGAGCTGATCGATGGGGTGTTCCACCAACTTAGCATCGACAATGCTTTGGTCGCCATTACGGCTGACTACCCCGGGATATTTCCAGCTTCCCAGGAAACTGTGACCGAAGTCTTGATACCATGATCCATCCGTGCTTATTTCTGATCACCGCATACAAATGGTGTTCCGCAGGAGGTGCCTTTAAGGCGGGAAGCCGAGCCCGCGGCGGCTTTCCAACAAGGGGCAGCTCGGCCCAGCAGGCGGAAAAGAAGTGCGGTGCGGATTGAGACGTCGCCGCAACGGTATGGCGCGCCACCGTGTTTCAAGGACAGATTCCTGGAAGGCATGTTAACGTTCGTGACCTTTTCAGGAAAAAGAGCGCTCGCCGGACTGTGTCCGGAGAGGTTTCCAATCGAGCCTCCGCCAGCCAGGCTCCAACGCCGGGTCCGGAGGGGGAGGCTAACACAAGGCGCGCGTCGGATGCTCCTCAAATGGAGGATGCCGACAGGTTGTCCACCACCCGATCTGAGGTGGAGAGCACCATGAATCACAGGCGCCGCCGCACAGTTCTTCGTGACGTGTGTTTCTCCCCAGAGGCATTGAATGCCTTTAATTCGGGAGATGTGCACCTCCGTGCCGCTCAAGATGGTCTAGCCAGAGCCACGGAGCAGTATGTGAAAGACATTGTGGTGAGGAATTTTGACAGTTATATATGCCAGTAGCCCCCGAGACTTAAAATAGTTAGAATAACTGATTTAAGGATCATTTGTTATGCAGGATCTTACAGAAAAGAATACCCAACTGTCCCAGGAGCTGCAAGAGTGCAAGGCCCAACTTGAGGCCGTGCTAGCCGCAGCAGGGGAAGCCACAGAGACCCCCTCTGGTAATATATGCTTCTAAAGAGAAGTAATTTGCTAAATGCAGCGTGTGTATAAGTCTGACAATAATTTTGCAGATGGTGCCGGACTAGATCCGGACAAGCAACAGCTCCTGTGCTGGCTAAAAGCCGGTGAGAAAGTGCTTACAAGGGTGCGGCAAGAGAAAAATAACCTCCAAAGTGCCAACACCCAGCTCGGCGAGGAACTGAAAGATGTTCGAGCCCAGCTATCTGACTCCGTTAAGGAGAATCGGCGGCTTCGTCGCGGCATTTATAGTAAGTGCTTGAGCGAGCCTCAAAAAAGAGTTTGGCGAGGAAATCGACTAACAGAAATATGTCTGTAGGTATGCTCACAGGTCGTCCTGCAGAGGAAATGCCCGGTTCAATGGGTGACCTTCTTCCCGAGCTGCTGCAACTGCACGAACGAGTTCGGCAGGCGATGAGGGGCGTCGCGCAGGCCTTGTGGCCATCCATCTCCCTACCCAAAGGCCTTGTAGAGCTTGCAGAGAAGCTTCAGGGAGCACGGCGGCGCTTCCGGCTATGGAAGATATCGGCCTGCCGTCAAGGCGCCAGGGAGGCCTGGGCCATGGTGAAGACGCGGTACACGAAGGCTGACCCAAACCACATGGCCGAGGTCGGACCTGTGGGGCCCGATGGGAAGGAGATCCCTGTAAGCTTAGTATACGGCCAAGTAGAGTTGGCCGCAAAGTATTCCCAGCGGGACTGTAAACTAGACATCCTGTTAGAAGGTATTGAAGAGGAATACGATCAGTCAATTTGACTATGTAATTTAAAATGACATGTAAAATGCCTTCTAGCCGGATTGTAGATCGTTTGTCGTAGCGGACCTTTTCGCTTCAACCTCGGGACCCGACGGTCCCGAGTGTGTCCGAATACCCTCGCGACTATGTAAGAACCGGGGCATGCGTGGAGACCAGGCGTAGGGGTCATTAGTGCTTAATCAGACAAGTGCCCAACTAGTTATGTTATATTACATGGTTAGTAAGAAACATCTTCCAGGGAGAATAGTTCCGTTAGGGGTTCCTTTCCCTGGGAGGCATGCCCTAAAGTGCATGTCCGGACTGCGAAAAAAGCAAAAAAGCATCTGGGGGCAGATAAATAAATAGGTAAGAAATCGTCTTTTAGTTCACCGACCGAATATTCCCTTAAGAACGCTAGCTTTCGGCTTCACCCAGTCTGAGGTACACATCCGGCAGACCCGGCAGTAACAATCGCAGAGGTGCTCCCTTTACCACCTAGCCAAACAATCGGGAACGTAGGGGTAAGCACAGGAGCCAGGCAACCCAGCTTGGCCAAAACTTAAGTCATATCGATGCATATAATGGCGAATAAAAGGTACATGCGGAAGTTTGACGCATGTGTTGGGCATAAGGCCCGTATAAATAAGCTTCTGTTAAAGAAGCCCCCAGGTATAATGAGCGCGGGTAGCACGTCAAGTGTGTGCGAACAATGCACAGACAAGCCTCCAAAGGCTTTAAGAAAAAGGAGGGGGAAGGAGAGAAATAAAAAGAAAGCTAAAGTATAAAATGTAGACGGAGGAAGGAGACGAACTCAGAGTCCAGCGCTAGGCGTAGAATCCTCGGAGACGGGCTGCGCTCCATGGATTCGGCTCGAGTCGGTTATCCGATGCGTTTCACAGACGGTACGCTCCGCCGGTCAGGACTTGGTCGATGATGAAGGGACCTTCCCATTTGGTCTTGAGTTTGTCCTTTTTCTTGTCCGACAGGCGTAGAACTAGTTCGCCAACATTGTAAGCTTTGGCTCGCACTTCTCTGCTTTGATATCTTCGAGCCTGCTGTTGATAGAATGCGGAACGAGCTTTTGCCATGTCGCGCTCCTCCTCTAAGGCGTCTGAACTGTCCTGCCGATCCAACTCGGCTTCTCTTTCTTCGTACATGTGCACGCGAGGTGAGTCATGAATTATGTCGCAGGGCAAAACTGCCTCTGCGCCCTATACCATAAAAATGGTGTGAATCCAGTGGTGCGATTCGACGTGGTCCGCAGTCCCCAGAGTATGGAGTCGAGCTCCTCTACCCAGTGCGTATTAGATTCCTTGATGGACCGCACTAGTCTGGGTTTAATGCCGCTCATGATTAGACCATTTGCTCGCTCGACTTGACCGTTAATTTGAGGGTGATAGACTAAAGCGTAGTCGAGCTTGATGCCCATGTTTTTGCACTAGAGTTTAACCTCGTCGGCCGTGAGGTTCGTGCTATTATCAGTGATGATGCTATGGGGGACGCCGTAACGGTGTACTACCCCTAATATGAAGTCTATCACGGGTCCGGATTCGGCCGTCTTAACTGGCTTGGCCTCTATCCATTTGGTGAATTTATCTACCATGACCAATAGGTATTTTTGCTTGTGGGTTCCTCCTTTAAGGGGTCCAACCATGTCAAGCCCCCAGACCGTGAACGGCCAGGTGATGGGTATAGTTTTGAGGGCGGTGGGTGGCATGTGGCTTTGATTAGCAAAGAGCTGGCAACCGACGCATCGTTGGAGTAAGTCCTGAGCATCTGCCCGGGCCGTCGGCCAATAAAATCCTATACGGAAGGCCTTGCCTACAAGGGCCCGGCTGCGGCGTGGTGCCCACCGAGTCCGGCATGAATTTCAGCCAGGAGATCTCGCCCTTCCTCTTCAGAGATACACCTTTGAAGGACTCCGGTTGTGCTTTTTTATAAAGCTCTCCCTCATGGACCTTATAGGCTTTAGATCGCCGTACTATGCAGCGGGCCTCGTTTTGGTCCTCGGGAAGTTCCTGCCTAGTTAAGTAGGCTAGGAATGGTTCCGTCCACGGGGCAATGACTGCCATTATTTCGTGGGCTGAATGTGTTTTTTCATTGGCAGAACCACCGACTGTGTCAGAATGTTCGGTGTCGGGCGGTGCGGTTGGGTCCGGATTGTTGTTTCCGGACTCCCCTTCCCATAGTACGGATGGCTTGAAAAGCCGTTCCAAGAAGACGTTGGGAGGGACGGCATCGCGCTTTGCGCCTATGCGTGCCAAAACGTCCGCCGCCTGGTTATTATCCCGGGCTATATGGTGAAATTCGAGCCCTTCAAACCGAGACGACATTTTTAGGACGGTGTTACGGTAAGCTGCCATTTTCAGATCCTTGGTGTCGAAGTCTCCATTTATTTGGGATATTGCGAGGTTCGAATCCCCGCGCACCTCTAGGCATTTAATGCCCATGGAGACCGCCATCCGGAGGCCATGCAGAAGGGCCTCATATTCGGCTACATTGTTGGAGTCTGTGTACATTATCTAGAGTATGTATTGGACTGTGTCTCCAGTTGGGGATGTCAGGACGACGCCAGCCCCCAGGCCGGCCAACATTTTGGAGCCGTCGAAGTGCATGATCCAATTGGAATATGCGCCGTACTCTTTAGGGAGTTCGGCTTCAGTCCATTCGGCGACGAAGTCAGCCAAAACTTGCGACTTGATAGCTCGCCGTGGTTTATAGGTTATGTCAAATGGGAGGAGCTCAATGGCCCATTTTACAATCCGACCAGTTGCGTCGCGGTTGTTTATAATATCATTAAGAGGTACTTCGGAGGCTACTGTTATCGAACACTCTTGAAAGTAGTGTCGCAGCTTCCGGGATGCCATGAACACCGCGTACGCTATCTTTTGATAATGTGGATACCGGGACTTACATGGAGTTAGGACAGTGGACACGTAGTAAACTGGTTTTTGAAGGGGTAACTTGTGTCCGTCCGTTTCTCGTTCGACGATGAGCACCGCGCTTACAACTTGATGTGTTGTCGCGATATATAATAACATTGGTTCGCCCATATTGGGCGCGGCCAGGACCGGATTTGTTGCCAATATGGCTTTTATTTCTTTGAGTCCGGCCGTTGCGGCATCCGTCCACTCGAAGTGTTCGATGCACCGGAGGAGGCGATAAAGGGATAATGCCTTTTCACCCAAGCGGGAGATAAAGCGGCTTAGAGCTGCCACACATCCTGTCAATTTTTGAATTTGTTTGAGGTCTTTTGGGATATCCAATTGTGACAGAGCTCAGATCTTGGCTGGGTTTGCTTCAATTCCTCTACCGGATACAATGAAGCCCAAGAGCTTTCCGGCTGGTACGCCGAAGACGCATTTTTCCGGATTCAGCTTAATGTCGTATGTTCGGAGATTGTCGAATGTGAGTCTCAAGTCGTCTACTAGAGTTTCGACATGCTTGGATTTGACGACCACATCATCTACGTATGCCTCCACTGTTTTGCCGATCTGGTTTGCCAAACATGTCTGAATCATGCGCTGATATGTTGCGCCGGCGTTTTTGAGCCCGAAGGGCATTGTGTTGAAGCAGAATGGGCCGTATGGAGTGATGAATGCCATTGCAGCTTGCTCTGGTTCCGCCATCTTGATTTGCTGGTAGCCGAAGTATGCATTGAGGAAGCACAATGAATCGTGCCCAGCGGTAGCATCGATAATTTGATCGATGCGGGGGAGGGGGAAGGGATCCTTTGGGCAAGCCTTGTTAAGGTCCTTGAAGTCGACACATAGGCGCCAGGATTTATCTTTCTTTGGTACCATCACCAGGTTCGCTAGCCAGTCCGGATGTTTTATATCTCTGATGAATCCGGCTTCCAATAGTTTGGCTAGCTCCTCTCCCATTGCCTGTCTCTTGGGTTCAGAAAATCACCGAAGAGCCTGTTTGACTGGCTTGAATCCTTTTAGGATGTGTAGGCTGTGCTCGGCCAGCTGGCGTGGGATTCCTGGCATGTCTGAAGGGTGCCAGGCAAAAATGTCCCAATTTTCCCGTAGGAATTCTCGTAGTGCGGCGTCTACGTCGGGGTTTAACTGTGCCCCAATGGATGCCGTCTTTGTAGGGTCCGTTGGATGGACTTGGAATTTGATTATTTCGTCCGTTGGCTTAAAAGAGGTGGACTTGGATCTCTTGTTGAGTATCACATCGTCCCTGTTCACCGTGGAGCGCAGCGCAGTGAGTTCCTCGGCCGCTAGGGCTTCGGATAGTGCCTCAAAGGCTAGTGAGGCTGAATTATTTTCGGCACGGAGTGCTATGTGTGGATCACTGGCAAGAGTGATGATTTCGTTGGGACCGGGCATTTTGAGCTTCATGTACCCGTAATGGGGTATAGCTTGAAAAATTGTGAATGCCTCTCGCCCTAATAAAGCGTGATATCCGCTGCTGAACGAGGCCACTTGGAACATGACCTCCTCGGACCTGTAATTGTCCGGCGAGCCGAACACCACATCCAGTGTACTTTTTCCTGTGCAGCGTGCTTCCCAACTAGGGATTATTCCTCTAAAGGTTGTGCTGCTTCGCTCAATGCGGCTCCAGTCTATTTCCATTTTTCGAAGGGTTTCCTCGTAAATGAGGTTTCATCCGCTGCCGCCATCCATGAGTACCTTGGTAAGGAGAAAGCCGTCCACTATTTGACTGAGGACCAATGCGGCTGGTGCTCGGGCTGTTCGGAATTTAGGTTCGTCACTGGCGTTAAAGGTAATAGCCGTGTCACTCCATGGATTTATTGTTGCTACTTGGTAGACTTTGGCAAGGCTACGTAGTGTTCGTTTCCGCATATTATTTGATGCGAAAGTCTCGAAGACTGTTAATACCGTACTGGTGTTGCTGGGCTGGCTCTCTGGGGCTAGAAGCTCTTCGCCACTTTTGGCCACCTGCCGTAGTATCCAACATGCTCGAAGGCTATGAGTTGGAGTGGCGCCCTCTGTACTACGAAATTTGCAGCGTCCATTGAGCCATCCCTCCAGTACGGTTCCGTGCCCTTGAGGGTGTTTTTGCTTTTTGTATTTAACCCAGGGGTCTGGCGATGATGCACCCTTTGATTTCGGACTAGGGTTGTATTCGGGGCCGAATTATGCCAAAATTTGGTTTCGGTTTTCCAGGCGCTCTCCATCACACAGTACTTTCATACTATGGACGCCAAGTCGGCAAAACGTGTAATTTCACGATGACTTATGGCGTTTAGGATTCCTTTGTCCATGCAATTATTGCAGAAAAGTGAAATTGCGTCTTCCTCGCGGCAGTCCTTTATCCTGTCCATAACCAGGAGGAATCTGGCCCAGTAATGGTGTACTGTTTCGGTGGGCTCTTGCCGGATTCGGGATTGATCGCTGCCTGACTTTAGGTTCAATGAATCTAAGACTCAAGGGCCGAAAAGTTGCCGAACTTGGAAGCTTGGGTTTTTGGATATTGTCCAATGAATCCAGCCCGCTGCCTGACTTTAGGTTCAGGACTTGATCGACGTCCGTCCCTCTGCGGGAGTCCGGCACGGAGGGGTCGGGAATCCGGACATAGCTAGTCCTTAATATAGAAGAGGGGTCGCCGTACTGTTCCTCTACCACAACAACGTGGTGGGTATCCTGGGGAGAGTTGATCTCTCTCAGATCGGTTTTAGGTCCAATCTGATCGTAGTCTGTAGCGACTCCCAGGGCGGCGATGTGATCCAAGAGCTCGTTTAAGGAGCAGAGCTCCATCGGATCTAGCTACTCGGCAAGTTCCGAGTTAACGTGAAGATTGCTTTTGATGACCCGAGAAGTCATCATTGGCGCGGCGGCCGAACAGGCGGTCATACGAAAACCGCCTAGTCGGAGAGTTTGGCCGATGGCCAAAGCTCCTTTAGCAACGGTGCCGTCTTTAAAGATGGGACGAGGCATCCTTCCTGATGGCGACGTCACAGAGTAACTCTCAATGAAAGCACCAATGTCAGTGTCAAAACTGGCGGATCTCGGGTAGGGGGCCCCGAACTGTGCGTCTAGGCGGATGGTAACAGGAGACAAGGGACACGATGTTTTTACCCAGGTTCGGGCCCTCTCGATGGAGGTAAAACCCTACTCCTTCTTGATTAATATTGATGATATGGGTAGTACTAGAGTAGATCTACCACGAGATCAATGAGGCTAAACCCTAGAAGCGAGCCTATGGTATGATTGTTCTTCGTCCTACGGACTAAAACCCTCTGGTTTATATAGACACCGGAGAGGGCTAGGGTTACACAGAGTCGGTTACGATGGTAGGAGATCTACATATCCATATTGCCAAGCTTGCCTTCCACGCCAAGGAAAGTCCCATCCGGACACGGGACGGAGTCTTCAATCTTGTATCTTCGTAGTCTTGGAGTCCGGCCAACGATGATAGTTCGGCTATCCGGACACCCCCTAGTCCAGGACTCCCTCAACCATGGAGCAGTTTCTTGCTCAGGATGACAAGTACAAAGTGGTCGCATCGACCTCTAGTACACCGACGATCATGCCGAGTACGGTCAGAAGGTTTCCGTCGCTCAGTTGTGCGTGCGCCATCACGTCCTCGTCTACCATTACTCCCTGGACACAAGGCCTTGCGAGCATTTCGCCAGGTTTTCCAACAACCCCAACTACAAGTTCGCTACATGGACACCATCAACAATGTAAAAGCGCTCAAGGTTACGAGCTTGGCCTGCAAGAAGCTTGTCGACATCCGTGGCCACTACAAGGTCTGGGGTAGCAAGAAGGAGAAGGACTCCCTTGTTGACCTTGACTCGGCCATCATCGACCCCTACTAAAAAACATGAAGGAGGATGTAAAGAAAAATTGTGAAGCCTGGCACGGAGACTGGATGAAGCTCACCTCAAGTTCACGGCCAAGAACATGTACACATGCTACGAGATGCACATGCGGATCTTTGACATGAGGGAGTGCCTCCTTCCTGTAATCGACGAGGGGTCGAGTCACTAGCAAGGCAGTGGTGGCAAGAATCACAAGAAGAAGTAAATGATGATTATATGATCTTTTATCCTAATTAATAATGCATGTAATAGTTTACTTTGGTGTGTGCAAATGCCATGTGTGTAATAGCCACATATGTAATTGGATGTTTAATTTGGTTATGCAATCATGTCCTTATAAGTATATGTGTTGTTGTTCTATAGACAGAGCAAATCACATTGCACATGGACCAAACTAGGGAACCCGCCGGTCATGATTTCATCAATCACTGACAATTGTGTACCAGCAAGGTTTTGTCCACAACACACACGGCTTATTAGCAGCAACCGTCTATGTTATTACCGGTCGTCGCACACATTTCAGTTTATGGACCTATTTGCCGTATATCACACACATATTGTTAAGTTGCTTTGTTACTATTGTCTTGGCTAATCGTAGACAGTTCATCCGAGTGAACTGTATGCTGTCTATCGCACAAACCTTGATCTGGCGGACCATTTTTGTTGTTCTCGTTCATTCCAAAAAGATCATCCGAGTGAACTATATGCCGTCTGTCGCACACACCTTGATCTGGACAATTGTTTATGTTGTGTTGCCTAATCAAAAATAGTTCATCCCAGTGAACTGTATGTCGTCTATCGTGCCACACCTTGATATGGCCGACAATTTCTGTTCTTTGTCTCATCACAAATAGTTCATATGGATCAACTGTATGCCAGGTATCACACACGCAACTCTAATCTGGATTGTGGTTGATGTCTCCGCCATCGCACGTAGTTCGTCTTATGGGTGATGGTTTTGTTACAACACCGTTTGCGATTAATGCATCACACACAGTTTGGTTGAGGGGGTCTTTGAATCATGTGTCACGTTAGCATCATCATGTAGTAGTGTGTAGTACGAATTATGCTTGGTATGTAGGAAGAACTTGTATCAGGCTTAGTGTCGTGGACTTAACACGGCAGATGCCCTAGCGAAAGGACTTAGGTGTGGAGCCATCACAACTAGGTTAGCTTGAAGGGGTTAATCGGGACAAATGACACGAAGAGTTTATACTGGTTCGGCCCCTCGAGACGAGGTAAAGGCTTACTCTAGTTTGGGGTTGTATTTCTTGAGTTTCGATTATTAGGGAGCGAATACGCTTGCCCTAGTTCTCGACTTGTTGTTTTTCTTGCCCTAACACTACTAGAATCAGGAACTTTGCCATTAGCCGTTTCTTTGCCGTCAGCTAGCTAATGGCAAAGAGGGTCTTTTCCATCAGCTTGAAGAAACCTGACGGCAAAGAAGCAGCTGATGGCAAAGAAAGTGTTTGCCGTCAGCTCCATCTTTGCCGTCAGCTAGCTGATGGCATAGAACCTTTGCCATCCGCTAGCGGATGGCAAAGACGCAGGGTGGGCCGATAGTGAGGGGCAGCTAACGGCCACTTTCTTTCCCGCCTGCTAGCAGACAGCAAAGAAAGTGGCCGTTCTAACGTCCGCTAGCAGACGACAAAGAAAGTGGCCGTTCTAACGTCCGTTAGCTAGGCTCTTTGATGTCAGCTAGCGGACGGCAAAGAGCTGTGGCCTATATGTATCAAAACGGCCTCGTGCCCTGCCCTTTGCCATCAGCTAGCAGACGGGAAAGAAAGTGGCCGTTCTAACGTCTGTTAGCTAGGCTCTTTGCTGTCAGCTAGCAGACGGCAAAGAGCTGTGGCCTATATGTATCAAAACGGCCTCGTGCCCTGCCCCTCTCTCTCCCTCTCCCCTCATCCCAACCCCGCGCTGCCGCCCCGCCTCGGCCGCC
>NC_041385.1:395378133-395383215 GCF_002162155.2 Triticum dicoccoides | reverse complement strand
TGTTGGCCCGCCCGCCAGACCGCCCCGCCCCGCCACCGCACCGAGTCGTCGCCCCACCGTGGCGCCTCGCCGCCCCACCCTGCCTCGCCGCCCCGGCCGTTCCAAGGTGAGACATTTTCATTTTTTTCTTTTGTATTTTATATTTAGTTTAATTAGGTTTAGTATAATTTAGTTTAGGTTTTGTTTACTTTACTTAGTTTACTTTAGGTTTAGTTTAGTTTAGGTCAAGTTTCTGGTTTAGTCTAGGTTTAGCTTAGTTATTTTAGTTTAGGTTTAGTTTAGTTTACTTTAGGTTAAGTTTCTGGTTTATTCTGAACATGTGAAATTTGTTGTTATTTTTTTAGTTTAAGCATTTATTCCCGCTTCGACGTCGACGATGCCTATCCCGCATCCTCATCGTCGACTCGGCGGAGGAGGCCTGCTTGATCAGAGGGGCCATGTCCGAGACTAGGCTCCGCCGGGCTGGAACTGGGAGGTTCTACCTTTCGGGGGCGCAGGTTGGTGAGGAGTCAGCCCGTCGTTGACCCGAACCTTGTTTAGTGGCGGTCACGTGGGCCAGTGAAGGTGTCGAGGCTTTCAGACACCGCGGAGGTGGTACGTCACCGTGTCAACGAGGAGGACGAGCACGTCTGTCGCTACATGGTTGCGTTGGAGGGCAGGTTCGACAATACTTGGCAGGTTCTTCAGGGATCTCATTGGAGCTATGATCCTGTGATGGTTCCTTCTCTTTGGGTGTCTACCACCCGTGCCGATACCCGTCGTTCGCTACGGTTCTAGCTATATTAGCGATGCTATATGTATGATACTTTTCGTGATGTATTAGTGATAATATCCGACGATGTATGGACGCAAGAGATGATGTAGATTTGCTTATTGGATGCATGCTAATTTAGTTTACCTGGGGACGAGCGGGTTAGGGGGTTCCTCGGTGTCAATGGTACCCTAAATAGCAAGTATCGTCAGTGCGAGATACATGTGGCCGTCGGTGTTGTATACTACATCCACGTCCCCCAAGTGACATAGGTGTCCAGCGTCCCACAGCAACAGTTCTCGGTGTCGATGGCGGTCGAACACCATTGCAAATTTGTTAGGCAGCCTAAGAGATGACGATTCAAAGCTAAGTGTTGAAACTTGAAACACCCAAACTGACTCAAGTCGGTTTGGTTGTTTGAAATTTCAAAACCTGGCTTTAATCCTAATCGCAGAGTCTGCCAGACAAATTTGCCAAGGTGTTTGACCATCATCGACCACCAGAACTACTATTGCGCCATTGTTTGAAAATTTCAAAACTTGGCTTTAATCGTCATCGCAGAGGCTGCCAGACAAATTTGCCAAGGTGTTCGACCGTCATCGGCCACCAGAACTATTGTTGTGGGACGCCTTGCACCGGTGTCACTTGTGGGATGTGGATCTAGTGTTCAACGCCGAGTGCGTCATGTATCTTGCACCGATGGTACTTGGTATTTAGGGTTCTATCGAAGCTAAGGAACCCCTAACCCGCCCGTCCTGTTGTAAATATTTAGTTAGGTTGACGGAAAAAACAATATTGCTATGAAACTCATCTTTCGATTTAAATGTGCAGTTTTTTCGTCGCTGCGAGGGTCTAGTGTTCGACAAGCTCCGCCGATGCGTTCGTGGGTTAGCACAAATGACATCTCCTTCCCCTTGATTTGCTCTGTTTCGGTCTTTGTGACGATGAAACTTGCTAGATATATGTGTCTTTAATCATCAGTATGCGTGACCACTATACGTCTCCCGTTCGAAATGGTTACATCTATAAATATGCATGCATTTGCATATTAATAACTGTGATTCTTTAGAATTGTCCAACGTTATCCATCGACAACCCGAGTATGTGTACATTGGGTTCGTTTACCCATATGCTCTGCTCCGGATCCGATGCAGAATTTTGTCAGTGCCTCCCTGTTGTTCTCCGGGTACACATCCTCTCTGCTTATTGCCGAGACATATATCAGGAGAATAGTGGGGAGGTGCTGCCAAAATTTTGCATCAGGTCCGGAGCAGAGCATGGGAAAATGAACCCAATCTACACATACTCGGGTGGGATTAGGATCTATCTTTACCTATTAGCGTCTAGGTTGCATGGACAACTGGACATAATAAAAGTGAAAAACTCCTCAAAAATTTCATGATAATCTTTGTTACCTCCAAAATGATATAGACTTACCTTACTTTCCTTGAAAATGACATAATATCCTTAGTAAGCGACAAAATGACATATTTACCTAGCTTAGCTCTAAAATGACCTACACTTAGCATTTTTTACCTAGCTTAGCAATAAAATGGCATTTTTACCTACCTTAGTTAGAAGAAGAAGATAAAACAGAGGAGAGGAGAAAAAGAAAGAGAAGAAAAAATCTTATTCTTCTTCTTCCTTTTCTTCCTCTTCTTCTTCTTCTTCTTTTTCTAGATAGTCTTCTTCTTCTAACTTGCTTCTTTCCCAATTTGCAGATTTGCTTTAGATGAGGAAGCTTGCGTTGATGGAGTCTACTCTTCGCTTTATACTTCCTTCTTGTTTGATTTTGTACGATGAACAATGTCAAACTTGCTACCTATATATGTATGTATGGATGAAACCATTGTATGCTTGTTGTTGGATATGTTGGCTATGCATATGTGTTGGATGAAACCATTTGCTATGTATATCTATTGGATGATCATATCCATTGGGCAGGGATATGATTTGGTATGTATATGTGTTGGTATGCTTGTCGAAAGTATTTTCATATGTGAAATTCTGTCAAATTGAATGATTTCAAGAAAAAAAGAAAAAACAGGGGCTATATAGATTCTTTGCTGTCTGCTGGCGGACGACAAAGAGCTTTGCCATCAGCTAGCGGACGGCAAACATGCCACATGTCAGCTACCTGTGCAACCTGGCGCAGTAGGCTACCTATTTTGTTGCTTTGCCATCGGCCAGCAGACGACTAAGAACGTTTAATATTTATCGTCAGCCAGCTGACGGCAAAGCTACCAGATAGAGGCCAGCCCCCCAGGTGCTGCCACATGGCACGCTTGGCCGTCTGCTGGACGACGATAATGTTTCAATGCTATTTGTCATCCACTGGCTGACCGCAAAGATACAAAGGTCTTTGCCATCCGCCAGCCGATGGTAATGCATGCCGTTAGCCCCTTAACGGACCTAAGCTGACACGTGCACCGTCCAGGCTCTTTGCCGTCGGCTGGCGGACGGCGAAGACCTTTGTATCTTTGTTGTCCGCCAGCAGACGATAAAGAAGCCTTTGCCGTAGCCTGTTCAGCCGGACGTGTTGTCGTCAGCTGGCTGACGGTAAAGGTCTTTGTCGTCCGCCATGTGTGCCTTTGCCGTCTGCCATGGCTGACGGCAAAGTTCCTGATTCCTGTAGTGTAACCTGCCGCCTGGTCACCCCTTTATATACACAGGTTAATGTCGGGCAGCTTACAGAGTCTTGTCCAGCTCATACACAGCATGTCCGGCCCGGTAACTGTTAAGCTTGCCTTATAATGCAAGTTACACAATATGGCGGTTCATACCCATGGGCCTCAAGTCACCCCCGGGTCTTGGGCTTTCAATAAGCTTGCTCTATGGACCTCCATCCTCATAGTCATGTTGGGCCTTCTCTTCTTAAGCCGCCAGTGGCATGACCCGACCCCTCCTTAGCAGGTCATATCCAATAGTTATCTCCCCAACATTAGGCCCCAGGTTGATTTGAACTTGTTCACATCAATCTTCAATACTTGACTTAGCAGAAAACTTCCATCGTCAATTTTCATGAATCTGCTATAACCCACCATGATGTCAGCTGACAGAATCATGTTAACCTGCCATGACGTCATTTGACATTTACTTCCCACGAAGCCTAGAATATCTCAACAGATCTTTATCTTTTGACTTTCTGAAATTCGAGGCACTCGTGTAGCCACATAATCGCTTTTAGCCTCCTCGATTCTCATGCATGCCTATTATCCATCTCCTTATAAATAGGGACATGGGTCCTTTTCATTTCCCCCCTTTGCCTCCTCGTCTTCGTCTTCGTCTTGTTCTCAGCAACGCCACGCACATGCTCGAGCTCTGCCACCGTCAACCTCCATCCATTGCATCAACTCAGGCCGCTGCGTCAGCCTGACTAGACCAGAGAACGCCAGTGCGCCACTGCTGTCCATTAGCATCTATAAGTACTCATCTCCTTATACCTCAGATCTGCATTAGGGTTTGCTTTGTTCGTTGGTGTTCTTCGCCATTCTTCATTGTTCCTCCATAGCGTCCCAGTTTGATCTGAAACCACGACAAAAACCGTGCGGAAGTAGTTTAACACTTCTTCTCAATCGTATGAGTCATCTTTCTTATACAGAAAACCGTCAAGCAAACAAGCTCCTCCGCTGTCACAACTTTTAGGTTTAGAATTTATTTTTCTTTTCCAAATTGCGGTAGATCCAAAATTATAGAATCAATTTGCAGAATCTTGTTTGTCAAGCACTTAGCCAAATATTTACTGATAGATCAGAAGCATCATAAACTGCCATGGCGGCTTATACCAAAAACCATGACCCGCCATATAACCTTAGGCCCCGTTTAAGCCGCCACCATATGCTTCATAGCCTATATAACCCGGTAATATTCTCCAGATTAACCATGCTTGCTTATTCATCCTCATAATTTGGTTCTGCATAATATATTTAACCCTTAAACTCTGGCCAGCTTAACAGTACAATTCTTAATCTGACAGGTATCATTAGTCCCCTTTTAAGCCGCCAATATGAATATCCACGTACTTCAGTGTTCATGTTCCGGCTTAACACATTGACCGTTTATAGCACTTTACTTTTGAATCAATGGTCCGGCTTAACAGTATTACTCTAAAACCAGTGATATTTCTTCTTTTAGGCCTTCATCCTCAAAATGGGCAAGACTGTCACTGCATGCAACTGGGTTGTTTCCCGGGTCACCGAGGATGAATTGAACGAGTATGTTCAAACAGGCATCCTGGCCAAAAAAGATGTCATCCATTGGAGGGTCCCAGGCACAGAAACCCCTCCCGAGCCCAAGGACGGTGAAATAATTGTCTTCACTGATCATATGCT